>NW_007731120.1:72931-136538 GCF_000696425.1 Galeopterus variegatus | reverse complement strand
GTAAAGAAGTTCATTAAAAAACCAAAGGAAAATTTTCCCGGATTGATATGCAGGGTAAAAAGGAAAAAAAAAAAAAAAAAAAAAAAAAACATCTAGGAATTCTGATTTGTCTAGTAAGACGGTGGTGCTAACATTTACTGCAGTAGAGAATCAGGTTTGGAGGAAGCTCATGAATTTGGTTTGAAAATATTGATCTTAAGGTCCATTTGAGACATTAATTGGATGTTTAACATAAGCACAGTTACCTTGCTTATCAAATTTGAAGATGACAAGCCTCAAAAGAGCATGGAGTAAAAACATTTTTTTAAAAAAAACTAGAAATAAATACTGGTTTCAGGAATAGCAAAGTTAGTTTTAAGAGATAGACATATGGTAACATCATTTTCTTCAAAACTTATTCTTATCAAAAGCAAGTGAATTAAAACAAATTAAAGACTATGACATCAAATATAAAAGAATTCAAAATTTAAAAGGGAAAATACTTAAATAACTATTGCATTAAAGTAAAACCCACATAACTAGTTGTTTAAATTGGTTGTTTAGTTTTAATTTTTACTCTCCATTTGTGCAGTTTTTTACTGTGTCCACATTTTACTCCCAATTATAATTACCTATAAAAGAAATCCCTATTTCAAAAATGAAAAGTTTGTTAAGTATATAGGATGTTGCAAAAATATTAAAAAGCTAGGTACATAGTATTTGGCATATTTATTTGCTTTTTACTAGTCTCTAAAAATCATAAAGATTTGCCTTTTCTTGAATTATTTGAAAGAGTGAAAAATCACCTTTATCCATGGATACTTAATGTCACACTTGCCTCCTCAGCAGTATTCAGCTAATAGAACTTTGTGCTTCTGTTTGAAGGCTGGCCCCTGGCATACTGGTAGCATTCACTATTATTGTTCCTAGAGTAAAATGTGATATACAAATGGCCTTAGTAGAGGAGACTTGTCTACCCTGCTTTCCATGTTGCCTCTATGTATTTGTAGATTCTATTCAACTAATATTATGAGTAGATACAATACTTTTTTTAATGCAAATATCCCAATGAAATTTACTCTTTACTTAAAAGCTACTGCAGTTCAGGTGAATGCACAGTTGATCCCACATGCAGATAGAGTGGGTATTTACCTACCAGATATTAGACAAAAGATTCTAGGATACACACACACACGCACGCACATATATATACATATATGTATATTTACATACACACACACATATATATATATATTCTCTAGAATATACACCCTAAACATTCCTAACTTACCACTATCTGTGTTCAAAATTCTACAATAAAGGATTTAATTATTTGAGCTAATATTAAAACAGTAATGGTACTCTCTTGTTAAAAATTAAACTTTTCTTTGTGATTTATTTAGAGTCATTGAGCTGTTATCAGTTATTATAGTGGATTGAATTATGTTGCGTGCAAACTCACTGAAACTTGAATTGTGGTCCCCCCCCTTCAAGTTTTTATGTATTGGAAACTTGGCCCGCACTGTGGCTGTTAAGAGAGTGGGAAATCCTATTATGGTAATTGAAAGGTGGGGCCTTGAAGAGGTGATTAGATTGTAGGATCATGCCATAGTGAATGGATTAAAAATGGTGGCAATAGGCATGGTTCTGAGGGCTTTAAAAGGACAGTCCATGAGGAACTGTCTCTGCTCTCTCTGCTTCCACCATCTTTTAGTATGAGACCCCTGGACATTGTCACTACCACCAGATGGATTTTGGACTTCCCAGCCTCAGAAACTATAAGCAATAAATTTTGTTTCTTTATAAATCACCCAGCTCCATGTGTTTTCTTATAAGCAATAGAAACAGACTAATACAGAAAGTTGGTACCAGAGAAGTGAGGTGTTTCTTATAACAAATACTTGAAAATGTGGAAGTGGCTTTGGAACTGACTGCTGAGGAGAGGCTGGAAGAATCTGGAGGTACAGACTAGGAAAAGCCTAGATGCTGGTGAAAGTTTAGACAACAAGAAAACCAGTGAAAGTTTGCAATGTTTTAGAGACTGGTTAAATGGTGGCCAGCAGAATGCTGATAGAAATATGTACTGTAAAGACCATTCTAAGGAGGCTCCAGACAGAAATGAGAAGGAGTTTTTCAGAAACCAGGGAAAAGATCAATCTTGCTATGAACAGGCAAGGAACTTGGCTGCATTGTGTCCATGCCCTAGGACTTTGTGGAAGTTGGAACTTAAGAGGTATGAACCAGAGTATTTGGTGGAAGAAATTTCTAAGCAGCAAAGCCTTAAGAAAGCTGCATGGCTACTTTTAACAGCCTATGCTGAGTTACGGCATCAAATACATGACTGAAAGCCAGAATTTAAAAGGAAAGCAGAATACAAAAATTTGGAAAATTTGCAGCCTGGCCATTTGGTAGAAAAGCGGAGAGCATTTTCAGAAGAAAAATTCAATGGTACTACGAAAATTAATGCAAAAGAAAGGAATTATCAAGAGAATGGGGAAAAGGTCCTGAAGGCATTGCAGAAGACTCTGGGACCAACCCTTCCATTTCAGGCCCAAAGGCCTAGGAAGACAAAATGATCTCGAGGAACAGGCCTGAGGTGCCTTCCACGGGCTTGATGCCCTGAGCCACCTTGGGAAGCTGCTTCCAGCACCAGCACCCCAGCTGTGTTGGCTACTCCAGCCTTGGCTAAATTGGTCCTAGGTGTGGCTGGACCCACAGCTATGGAAGATACAGGCCAGAAGCCTTGGTGGAGTCCACGTGGTGTTAAGTCTTCAGGTTGGCAGAATGCCAGAGCTGGGAAGGCTTGGGAGCCTGCAACTCAATTTCAAAGGATGGATGGAAAAGTCTTGGGGCCCAGGAAAAGATGTGTCTCAGGGGTGGAGTCACCACAGACAGCCTTCATTAGAGCAATGCCAAGTGGAAACAGGGGGTTGGAGTCACAGCAGAAAAACACCATCAGCATCATGACTAGTGGAGCTGTGAGGGTGGGACTACCATGGAGACCCCAGAATACAAAAATTTGGAAAATTTGCAGCCTGGCCATGTGGTAGAGAAGCAGAGAGCATTTTCAGAAGAAAAATTCAATGGTACTAAGAAAATTAATGCAAAAGAAAGGAATTACCAAGAGTTAGGCAATGCCAACCTGCAAGAGCTGAAGTGTTACGTAAGACCAGAAAAGCCATTGAAGCACAGCTGCCTGAGAACTTGGGGACCCAACACCCACACCAGCATGCAGAGGACAAACATGGAGTCAAGGTAGATAGTTCACCAGCTGTGAGATTTGATGCCTACCCTGCTGGGTTTTGGACTTGATTGGGACCTGTTACCCCTTTCTTTTGGCTTATTTCTCCCTTTCTGAATGGGAATATGTACCCAATCCTTGTCACACTGTTTTATCTTGGAAGTACATAACTTGTTTTTAATTCACAGATGAACTTTGAACTTTGGAATTTTGAGTTGAAACAAGTTAAGACTTTGGGGATGAAATGAACGTATTTGTATGTGGAAAGGACATGAGTTTTGGGGAGCTAGGGGTGACATGACTGGATTGAATTATGTTCCCCCAAAACTCACTGAAGCTTGAATTGTGTTCCCAAAGTTTTATGTGTTAGAAACTTAGCCCCACTGTGACTGTTAAGAGGGTAGGAAATCCTATTATGGTAATTGAAAGGTGGGGTCTTGAAGAGGTGATTAGGTTGTAGGAACATGCCATAGTGAATGCATTAAAAATGGTGGTCAGGGGTGTGGTTCTGGAGACTTCAAAAGCACAGAGCACGAGGAACTGTCTCTCTCTGTTCTCTCTGCTTGCACCATCTTGCAACGTGAAACCCCTGGATCACTACAACGTGAGATCCCTGGTGGTTGACACCACCAGATGAACTTTGGACTTCCCAGATTCAGAAACTGTAAGCAATAAATTTCATTTTTCATGTTTAAATCACCCAGTTCTATGTATTTTGTTATAAGCAACAGAAGAGGATTCATACAATGTATGAATGTATGTAAAGTCATCAACAATATAATGTAGACGACAGTCCTGGATTTTAGGGGTATAGCAAGGAGGGAATGCTCTAGAGTAGGCCTCCACAGGCAGGAGGACAATGTGAGAGTTCAGACAAGCCATGGAACTGAGAAGAGAACTGAAGGAGGAGGACCTTCAGAAAGGGAAGGGACCCTGAAAAGACATTTGAGAGGGCTTTGAGGGGCAAATTACCGACCAAATTTTCTAAAGCACTATTGGAGTGAAGCATAAGGCCAATGTAATCTGCTAACTAAAACATTTGGGGAGCTATATTTTGCATCAGAATGTGTGTATCACATTCTCATCAACAAACAAACAAAAACAAAAGACAGTATGAGTTTTTGTTTTTGTTTTTTCATGTGTAATAAAGTATAATCCCATGTGATCCAGGAAGGGCTCTATAAGTTTGCAGTCATATATCAGCTGAACATTCATACACTCTCTGAACATAGAGGACCATCCAGTCTTTTTATTCAATTTTCTCACTAGGAGCAATGTGTCTCTAGTATTAGATTGTGTTCTTGAAGATCAACAAACGCTCAACTTTTTAAGAAAGCTTGTGTTTTATTGTCTGTAATAAACAAATTCAAGCGTGTCTGAGACTTTCCTTATGATTTTGATGCCTGTGTTTGTATTAGTATGTGAATCATAGGTGACTATCTAAGTGCCAATATTTAACTTTTAAAGTTTGGGTGACAATTTCTGTTTGGCCTTAGGTTAATGTAGCCAAATTTCAAAATGACAGAAATTCTTCTACATCCACTGTTGAACTCTAATTATGTCATCAGTTATGAAGGCAAAAATTACATGCACAATTGAATACCACTTTTATAAAAAGAATTTTGATTTCTGAAATTATTTAATAAATTGAGGTTTTCATTTTACATCACTACAATGATAGGCAGTAAAATGCACTAAATTTCCAGCACTATCAACAAAAGGATAGAGGCACCATTAACATGCAAATTTGCACCAAGTGAAGATGAAATGTGGTCAAGACATGCTGTATAAATGACAGTTTTATAGCACTTGAACTAGATAATAGCAGCAGGATGTTTGAATTATAATGTGACACACTAGTCAGAGGCATTAGAGCTGTAACTGTTAAGAAAATACAATCTCAAGCTAGTCTTCTCTACTAGATAGCTTGGGCAAGTGACTTCACCTCTCCCAGCCTCAGTTTCCTCAATGATAAATTAGGGAATATAATTCCTTCACTGAATTGTTATGAGTACTAAATGATTAAGTAGTGTGCTTGAACAGTGTCTGGAACATGGTAAGCTCTAAGGAAAGGATAGACATCTTATTACTAGTGGCAGAACAGGTACATTCAAAAGATTATGCACCAGAAGAATTAACACCATATCCATACTGTGGGCATTAATTTGATTTCAGCAAAGTGATACCATCTGCAACATTAAATTATTGTGACTGATTTATGGTATGACAATATAAGTTTCTGCTAAGAAAAATAAAATTCTATTTATAAATTGATTTAGTTTCTGAGGCACATGGGAAACATAAACTAAGTTTAAGCTTAGTTCTTATTTTTACAATTTTTTTTAAACATAAGAACAATTGGTTTCACCACAGAATTTCTTAGAATTTTTCCCATTTAAAAATAGTAGCACTGGGCGGCGGTGCTCCCGCTGAGGGTTCGGATCCCACATGCAGACCAGCTGCTCACTGGCTGAGCGAGGTGCGGGCGCAACACCGAGGGTTGCGATCCCGTTGCCGGTCCCGGTCCGGTACGGGCGTGACACTGAGGGTTGTGATCCATTGCCGGTCACGAAAAAAGACCAAAAAAAAGGAACAACAAAAAAAATAGTAGCACTGAACTAGGAATTAGGAAATGTTACTTCAAGGGCCAGGAGAGCAACTAATTAACTGTGTGATTTACATCAAATTCACTTAACCACTGTATTCCGTTTCCTCACTTAAAAATTGAAATTTGAACTGAAAAATCTTTGAGGCAATAGATCACAGGATGTGATTCTTTGACCACTTGCATCAGCGTAAGCTGAGTTACTCAGTTTAAAATTCAAGTTTTTTTTCAAACTTTCTGAATTAGAATTATAGGAGATAGAGTACTGGAAACTGCATTTTTAACTAGTTGCATCTTATGCTTAACTGATGTTTAAGAATTGCTGTTCTGAGAGATATGTCAGCTCCAAATTCATGTTTCTGATTTAGTAGTTTACCATTTGATTCCAATTCAAAGCTTTTAATGATGAGCAGTTTAGTACCTCAGGAGGCCACGAATGGAATTTGGAGGCATCTCTAATTGTTTCATTTATTGAGCCAGAAATTGTATTCCTATAATTTATACCCACTCAAAGCAGTGAAAAGTGGAAATTACAATAATGGTGGAACACTAACATAAAGACAGTGTGACATTTTTGTGCTCAAAATGTTTATTGTAGACATCAATGTTAGAGTATCATTTTGGAACATATAATATATAGTAAAGCCATTGAATTATAAGAACAAAAGCATGAATTGTTTCTAAAAGTCAGGTGGGATTTAGAATCATCCATACATGTGTGGGAGGAAAGGATGTTGCTTTTAATAACGTAAGAGTGGCTCATGTTTAGTGAATGCTTTCTCTTTGAACTCAATTTAGTAATGTAAGCTGTTTTTTAACCTATCCTAAATATTATATTGCTTAAGAGATTTATCCAAAATAAATGCGTTTTATTTACTATTTGATGTCAGCAAGAAATTTCCTACATCTTACAAGATTCTAATTATTGTTGAGGAGATGTATTTTAACTACTATAATTTGAAATTTAGAAGGTACATGGAGAAGATTATTAATATGATATCAGCAATATGTTTGATGTCTCAAAGGAAATTTTCAATTTATAAAATAGCATTATATGTCACTACTACCTCTATCAGTGGTTTGTTTTTATAACGTTTAAATGTTTCTTTATGTTCAAAATATTATAAAATTGTATCAATTTAAAACTCACTGAACTTATTTGTTTTAGGAAAATATTAGTTCTCAGGACAATAACTTTACATGTTTACATATTATTTACTTATTTATAACAATTTCCCATTTTGTTCAGTTTCTTTTTAATAAGTATCCTTTTTGTCTCCCAGAAGTTATTAATTACTATTCCAATGCTGTACTTACACTTGAATGGGAGTAAATCCAATATTGTCCTTTAAATATAAATTTATATTGTTCAATGTAAATATTTGCAAAATTAGATATTAATCAAATAGGAAAAAATACTTATCATTGACATTCAATTTAATGAGCTATTTATCCATGCACAACTCAGAATTACATGCCCTTTTGGCAGGAGCATTTTCATAGTAAAAGTTCTCTCTACCATCCACCTGTGTAATATCTCTCATCCCAAGGGAGAATAACTTGAAGGAATGACCTCCATTATCTGAAATGTAAACCACTGTGAAAGTCGTGTGCTTTCCACTTTCTATAGCTATGACTCTTGACCCATTGCAGCTCTGTTAGAAGCCTTTAGACTATTTTATAAATTCAGGTTTGAATGTTTGCAAATGAGGTAGGAAATAAAAATATTCTATGACAGCATAATCTTTGGAACTATAGTAGAATGGATGATCAGTCTCAAAAGAGGGCTTTTTTTTCCTGTTTCTTCTTTCCTGAAAAATTATCTGAACTATGCTGTTACGTACTATGTGAATATTAGACAGTAAGATTCATTTCTTACCATTGAAAACAGACAACAAGGGCCGAGCCCGTGGTGTACTCAGGAGAGTGCGGCACTGGGAGCGCAGCAGTGCTCCGCCGCGGGTTCGGATCCTATATAGGGATGGCCGGTGCACTCACTGGCTGAGCGCGGTGTGGCCGGTCTCAAAAAGGACAAAAAAAAAAAAAAACAAAGAAAAAAAGAAAACAGACAACAAAAAAATTAGACATCGTAAGTCAAATTCAAGTACTTTACTCTTCATTAAAAAGAAACAAAACATAGTATATAATTTGGATCAGTTTTCAAGTTATGGAACGAATATAGATTTTGTCATTTGCTCTGATTGAGGATATATAACTTGGTGATACAATAATTGAAGGAGATGATTACAAAAACTAATCAAAGTAAAAATATTATATCACATTTCCTGAAAAATCTAGGCTTTTGTGAGTTTGAGATGGTCATTAAATGGCTAATCATCAGAGCCAAGACTAAGCTGAGTTTTGGAACTCCTTTCATAGCACTTTCTCAAATATCAAATATAATTCTTCTTGATACTCTTTTCTCAATCATAACACACTAAACTTTTTGAGTGATATGAGTATTACTATCTTTTCTCTCTAAAAATTACATTTTTATCTGAGACCCAAATAAAGCGATACTGCATTTTAAAAGATTGCAAATAAATACTCCCAGCAGTGTCTGAGGCAACATCTTATAATCAAAGAAAATTGATTTTTTTTTTTCAGATAATTGTGTGAATAATTAGAATGCATGGGATAAATAAAGGCTAAAAATAATACCCCCTTCCATTAGTTAAATTTGTTTTGTCTCCAAATGAATTTACCACAATCTTACCTAAATACTTTGGGTTTTTAGAATTTTTTTGGATTTTAATACTGCAAATAATGGATCATGGTGGTATTTCAACATTTTATGAGTTTTGATGTTTCTTGAATAGTGAATTTGCTTTCAGGGAGGAATTTTGATACTGGGGAGAGTTGGATACTCTTAGAATTCCATATTAGTTGCACTTATTGGGCCGCACCTAAATACAGAGGAATTCTTTTTACATAACGTTCTCCATATATTTCAGTCTTAGGATTCTGGTTCTTTCTATCAAAGTAAAAAGTTATTTTTAACACAAGAAACATTTGATTTACTTCTGCATCTCTAGTGACTCTAGCAGAGAAGCCAAGTTCATTATTACAGTACGGAGTGAAAAGAAGCCTGGAAAGTTCAAGTAAGTTAGACATGTTTCTATTGATTACAACACTACTGAGAGTGGGACGCGATAGATAAAAGCCAGAAAGTTGGAATTAGTTTGAAATTATCTCCCTAAGGACAGAGCCCTTTGGAGAAAGCAGTGGATAAATTACAAGTTGCATTTTAATAACCTTCAAGCACAAGGATGTGAATGCACAATATATACATATACACATACACATATACACGTACATAATTGTAGTGTTATTCATATACTTCTGTTCTTTAGAAATATTTAGTAGATTTTCTAAGGAAAATTGTAAAGAATACCTTACAGTTGCCATAGCAGCAAAGTCAATATGTTTTGAATGCAGTGACCTTGTTTTGATAAAGAAAGAAAATACGTGTCCCTGGTATGACTATGGAGCAGTGTTATCCAGTAGAACGCTCTGTAATGATGCATATATGGTAACCAGTAACCACATGTTGGTATTGAGCATTTGAAATGTGGCTCTTGTGACTAAGGGACAGAGTTTTTTATTTTATTTAATTTGAGTTCATTTAAGTATAAATAGATATATGTGGACAGTAGCTACCCTATTTGAACAGTGTAGCTATAGAACGTAATATCTATTAAACCTATGAGCTTTTTCCTACAATCTTGAAAATAGATGCAAAATAGATGTATCTGTTTGGATAGACCTATTTAAAAGATAATAACAATTCTAATTAATTATCTGATACATGTTTGAACTGGTGAAAATAGTGTTCTGGTGTTCGAGTGCAGCATGTAGTTAATGCTATACTAAATAACAAGGTGAGGGGTGATGTGCTCCAGTGCAAATATAAATCTTAGTTATGGAAGTTCAAGCTACATCAGTGGTCCTCACACTTCAGGGTACATAACAACCAGATGGAGAATTTGCTAAAGCCCAGGGATTCTTATTTGTTAAGACTGGGGTGGGACCCAAACATCTACATTTTGAGCAGTTCCTTGTGATGTTGCTGGTAGTGGTTCATGGACCACAATTTGAACAGCACTCAGTGGTTACTTAGTGCATTTGTCCTCAAAGTTTTGATCCTGGACCAGCACCTTCACCATCAGAACTATTTGGGAACTTGTCAGAAATGCAAATTATTGGAATTGACTCCAGATATATTAAATCAGAAACTTTAGGGATGGGCACAGTGTTTTAAACAACCCTCCAGATGAATCTAATGCAGAAGTTTGGGAACCACACTGACTTAGTAAATTGGGATGTCCTGAGAAGCTGAAACACGTGACTGACTGTATATTATGTAGTAAGGACTGAAAAGGTTATATCTCTCATACTGATTCTAGTAAAAGTCAATCCATTGACTTACATTGATTTAATAAGCTATAATTTATATTAGTCAAATGCAAACATTTTAATAGAAAAAAATTGTTGCTAAGATGAGATTTATATTATTTTTCCTTGCATAGAATGGTTAAAATATGAAATCTGTACTGTAAGCTATTAACTAATTAATTTTAATATACACTACCTTATATGTTAACATAAAAATGATGGTCTTCATGGTATTTTCCAGAGGATTTTGAAAGAATGAACTTAGCTCTATCTTCCTTCTGCATTGTGAAAATTGAAACATTTGCATCTGGAGAATGTATAAAGCTCAGAAAGATTTACTCTACAGTAGAGACAGGATAATTCTCTGTACCCAATGTCCTGTTCTGGCAAAAATGTGTGAAAAAATAAAAATAAATAAAAATAATGGATTTATTTCTCCGTGCATATTTGCTGTATATAGAAAAAATTCTAAAATACAATTGATAACAGTGGTTTTTCTGTAAGTAATGACCTAGGATTCAGAGCAGTAATCAATGTGGAATTTATCTGTGCATGTTTAATTTTATAAAAGTAAAATTTACTCACAGAGTCATAGAATTAATACTCGTGACTTAAAAAAATAACGAAAACACACAAAGTCCTTGTTATGGTGTTATATAGAGAAACACATATCTATAAATATCAATTTCACAAGTCTCTTTTATTATCTCTAATTTAAGAGCCCATACATTTTATATTTAATAGTTTATGAATTCACTTTCCTTTATTTAGAAACATCTCCCATTGTTAACATTACAGTGTGTCTGATTCAATATTAATATTGAATCAGAATTTTAGACCAAGTAATTGCACTATTTACTCCTACATATACTAATATCACGTTTTTGAATAGGTACTAAGTAATACAAATACAATGGCTACATTATTATTCCATTTTAATACACAGACATTATTTATATAAACAAAATTTAAAACTAGAGTTTAATATAAGATTTGGTTCTTGCTAATCTCTCATATAAACAAAGATCTTTGTAAATAACTATATACAGACAGTCATCTCTTGGTATCTGCAGGGGATTGGTTCCAGAACTTCCGTGGATATCAAAATTTGTGGATGATCAAGTTTCTTATATAAAATGACATAGTATTTGCATTTAACCTATATACATCCTCCTGTATACTTAACATAACTTCTGGATTATTTATGTTACCTAATAAAATGTAAATTCCATATAAATAATTGTTAGACTGTATTTTTTATTTGTGTTATTTTTATTGTTGTATTGTTATCATTTTATTTTTTAATATTTCTGATCCATGGATGGTGGAATCTGTGGATGTGGAATCTGCGATATGGAGAGCTGACTGTGTGTGTGTGTGTGTGTGTGTGTATGTTATATACATAGAAACACACACATATACGTATATAGCCCCTATACATATAGATATTTTCAAGGAGCATGTGTATATATAAATACAGTTATATATTTTACCAGAATGTAGGCATATGGAATTATAATTATCCCAGAACCATTTACATATCTGCAGCTTTCAGAGCAGCTTTTCCTGAAAAAGTTATAGCACAGTACGAGCTCATGGCCAAGACTGAGGTATATACTTTGGAATAAAAAACTTCTCATTTTATACCTGTTCCACCTTCCCCAGAATTATTCTTCTATACTTTGTGGTCAGTTTGTTCTACTTCCTCTCTACACAATTAAAAAACAAACAAACAAAAAACCTTGTCTGAGTTCAATTTCCAATATAAGACTTTTTATCTTTAATTTCAGTGAATTCCTTTCTAAAGACATTTGCATTTAAAGGCAAATATAATTATGTTCTCTATTTCTATCAAATTAATTATAAGAAAAACCATGCAGGTAAAATGTCAAGGCTACTCATGAAAAATTTTATTTGGTGCATTACTGTTAACTTCATCTTTCTACCATATCAGGCCGAATTCCTCATTCTCCTGCCAGTTAGGCAACTGGGGTCATCAAGTACATTTATCCCAATGCATCTCACACTGAAAGTGCACATTGAGGTTTGTTCAGCATAGGAATAGACAAATGAGTGTATGAGTAAGAGCTACTGTTTTTCAAAACTTCCTTCTTGATGTCTTAGATATAATAGAATTAATAAAATGCTGTACTACACCTAGTATTAGTAGTGCTTTACTCAAATTATCTGTGATGGTAAAGTTTTTTGTGTCAACTTGGCTAGGCTACAGTCCCTAGTTATTCAATCAAACACTAATATATGTTTTGCTATGAAGCTATTTTATAGATGTGATTAACATCTGAAATCAGTTAACTTTACGTAAGATTTATTCCTGATCATCTGGATGGGACCGATCTACTCAGTAGAAAGACTTTAAGAACAGAACTGAGGTTTACCTGGGAAGAAGAAATTCCACCTGCAGACTGCAGTATCAGCTCCTGCCTGAGAGTTTTCAGTCTGCCCTTTCAAATTTGTGGAAGTGGCTGTAGAATTGGATAATGGTAGACAGGGGACAAAGCTTGAGGCACACGACAGATAGATCCTAGATTGCCTTGAACAGATATTGACAGAAATACAGATGTTAAAATTTCTTCTGGTGACCTCTCATAAGGAAGTGAGCAACACGGCAGAAAAATTTTCTATTGTCCTAGAAAACACACGTTATCAATGGAATGTTGGTAGAAATATGAGCATTAAAGGTGCTTTTGCTGAGTGCTTAGAAGGTAAAAAAAAGGATGTTATTGGAAGCTAGACGAAAGGTGATTGTTGTCTATAGTGGTAGAATGCGTGACTAAAATGTATTCTAGAATTGTGCAGAAAGCAGAACTTGTAAATGATGAATTTGGATATTAGGTAGAGGAGATTTCCAAGCAAAGGGTTTTGTTGTGAACTGATTTCTTCCTACTGTCTACAGTAAAATGAGAGAGGAAAGGGATATATTGAGGAAATAATTCGTGGTGTAAAAGGAAAGATACTTGTCCCTGGCAAAGAGCTTCTAGAAACCTTGGAATTTCCTGAGTGATAAGGGTAATAAGAGAACCCTTGTTCTAATGAGAGGAATATTGGCAAGTCTCAAGATAATGTTTGGACTTTCAGAAGGAGAGAACAGACCTACAGTTACTAGAGGTGGGAAAGGAGGAGAGGGAGGGGGGATAGGGAGTAATTGGGTAAGGGACACAAAAAGCAGTTATGATTTATAATGATGAACATGCTAATGATATTGATTTTATCATCCCATACTATACACAAATACTAATAGTTAACTCTGTACCCCATAAATATGTATAAATAAAATAATAATAATAAGATAACTTCAGGATTCAGGATGGGGGTTGGTCACCAGAAAGACCAAGCCTTAATTAGAAACGGGATTTTCAGCTCCCCCTCCCTAACCTCTGGGGAGTCTAGAGGGGGTGAAGATTGAGTTAATTATCAATGACCATAATCATGCTTACATAATGAAACCTTGATTAAAAAACTTAATTGTCAGGGTTTGGGGAGCTTCTGAGCTGGCGAACACATCCACCTACTGGGAGAGTGGTGCAGACCAACTCCACAGGGAAAAGGGGTCCTGAGTTTGGGACCCTTCCAGACCTCACCCTCTGTATCTCTTTGTATGGCTGTTCATTTGTATCCTTAACAATAAACTGTAATAGTAAGTATAGCATTTTTCTAAGTCCTGTGAATCATTCTAGCAAATTATCAAATTTGAGAGGTGAGTTGTGGGAACCTCCAACTTTGTAGCTGGGTTGAATAGAAGTGTGGGTAACCTGGGGGAGGCCTGATATTTGTGACTGGTGTCTGAAATAAAGGCAGTCTTGTGGGACTGAGCCCTTAAATATGTGGATCCTAATGCTAACTCTGGGTAGTTAGTGTCAGAATTAAATTGGACACCACGGTGGTGTTGGAGAATCAGCGAATAGCTTGTTGTGAGGAAAAATCCTCTCAGAACTGTTAAGCAGAAAGAAACTAGCACTTAATGATTTGGTAAATTGTCAGCCTATTTAGATGGGGGGAAAAAGAAATAAAAAAGGAGATTCACTATTAGGGAAGTGTGCTCTCATGACAAGGCCAAGGGTGTGGCTGGACAATTTTTTGCTAAAGAAATTAGGCATGTGACTTATGGATATACAATATTCAATCATCTCAGCAAAAGCCAGGACTAAATCTAAGATTTTCTAGGAGGAACTGCAGGACTCTTTTGAGTAATGGTGTGAATCCCCATGACACACACAGAAGATACATATGATACATACATTTTTGAGAACTTTATACAATCAGAAACATGATGAGTTTGAACTAAAAGAGAGAGAGACAGGACAAAATGAAGGAAGGCTAGGCTGTCAGACTTTGGGGATTTTATGTCACCTCTCCCAGTGTAATGGAGATACAAAGGATTACTCAAAGCCCATTTCTCCAGAGCAGTGAGGGGTCCAGAAGAGGTTAATTCCCAGGAACAATTTATTCAAGAGAGAAGAACTCCTAGGAGATAACCCTGAATTATGTTTTCTCTCTGTTTTTATTCTCCAGGCAAGAAAGTTACAGAAGAGGAACACAGGTGGTTACAGAAAGAACAATGAGATATTCGTCATGGCAGCAATCATTAGGTTTAGCTGCACCAAGGACGACTGCCCTAATAGCAAGCATTTTTGCTGTGTCACCATTTTTTTATCTGCAACAGAGACTTTAGTCCTGGGAAAGTTTTCTATTTTTCCCAAGCTTAGCATTTCTCTGTGCAATTCTAAAATGTTCGGCTATACCTTAAACTGCAGGGCTGTCGCCTTGCTGAAACTATACATTAGGCCCTGTGAAATACATTTGCTCTATTAATGTTGGTATCCTCCACATTTATAGGCAGGAAATAGGCTGGTGAAAATGTTCACCTGCAAGCACGTGCTATTCTTCAAGGAAGAGAAAGACTTACTCCAACAGTACAGCCTTTGGCCTGGAGGATGGAGCTGTAGATGTATTGTCAGAGGCTGGCAGACCCATTGGCCTGGAGGGCAGAATTAGAGACCTAGATGATGGAGCCTCAAGTCATAGGGGATTATTCTTAGTCCTTGAAACCTAATGAAATTTTCCCTGCTGGATTTGGAACTTGTTTGGGATTGACAATCCCTTCGTTTCCACACAATCTACTTTTGGAATATAAATATCTATGATTGCTTTCTTAATTCAGACCTACCACTGCCTTTTTAAAGAAGATAATTTGTTTCTGGTTTTACAACTCCACAGATGGAGAAAAGGTTTGCTTGAGGATGGATCATATCTAGGGTCCTACTGTGGGCTTATGATACTTTGATAAGGTTGGTAATAAAAAACTGCAATCTTCAAAGTCATTTCAAAGTAATTGCATCAGAGCAACCAAAGACAAAACAATAACCACAGCAACAGCAAAACATGACTCCACCATAAAAAGTTAACTATCTATTATTTTTACATAAATTTATAATCTAAGCCATCTTATTCCACTGTATATAATTTGTTGCATACAATTTCTAAATGAAGCAATATCTCCCACCAATTTGAAAAGACACTTAACTACAAACCACATTTGCACAAGTAAAGGTACTTGTGAGGAAAATAGAATACTTTAGTCAGGCCCCCTGCCTCAGGTCCAGTTGGGGGTGGTGCAGCACATTCTTTGCAAACAAGTTGCATTGAGGGTGGAGTTAGTGTGCATGCATGCATGTATCTTTTTAGCTTGTTGCTATTCTTGTGTGTTCTTCAGTTTGTGAAGCAGTGGCTCAGCAGAGCTCATGTCTAAAAATAGAGCATGTTTACTTTGCTGGCAGCTGTTCAGTTTTTTTTCTTTGGACTTTGCTGGTAGCTGCTCAGTTTCTCTTTGGGCTGCCTAGCTCTTAGACGTGTGTGTGCTGAATAAAGCCTACTCTTTCTTCAACCAAGGCTCCAAGGACCTTTTCCTGTTACCTAGCTCCTAGACCTGAATCTGAAGGGTTTTTGAATGGGCTCAAGGGGTCTGTGAGTTACAGACCTAATTAGCCCTAGCTCTACAGTGCTAGAAGTGTTTATTGGAATTTTCAAACTCAGTAAAGCTTTTGTTAAAAAAAAACAACAACACAAAAAATGCCCAAGAATCAATTTTTTTAGTAGCAAAAATTACTGTCTAATAAAGGAAAAGTCACACTGTTTGTGGGAACATATGATGCCAACTATAAAACTGTAGGGTTAAAGTACAAGGTCAAGACGCAGTTAGATAAATTGAAGATACCACTCTAACAGTATAATATAAAGTGAAAATATTGAAGACATATCGCCTGAAGCTGAAGAGATTTGAGGGCAATAAATGGAAAAACTACAGTTTCTCCTTTCAGATTGAGAGTTAACTGATTTCACTATTAAAATGTGTTAACAGTGAAATGTCAAATTTTACAAATGTCAAGCTCCAGCATTTGTAAAAATTGTAAATGTTGGTGAAATTCATGAACTATGTTTTTATACTGCAAAATACTGTCTAAAAAGGAAAATGTGAAGATATATCTGTTTTGTCTTTGTATCTAGAAAACTCCATCCAGAAGAAACTCTGTTGGCATCTTACTGATATTGTCCCATCGGTTATTGGCTCCATAAAAGATTTTGCCTATTCTTGACATTGTTACAATACACTGCTTTATTCACAGAGAAATGCTGGTGTCAAAAATACTTGGAGAGGAAGTGAAAACTAAAAGTCTGTATGATGCTACAAAATGATTGAGTTTATTCAAGAATGATCACTTCACTTGAGAATTTTTTTTTTAATATGAAAACCTGGACAAAGAGCATATAAATCTTTTAAGACATACAGAAATCTTATTTTTAGTAGAGGGAGAGTTCTCAGCAAAACAGTTTGAGCTGAAAGGCAAATTATAGTACTACATTTAAGGAATTATTAATCTAAATTTTGTAGAATGTTTTGAAAATGATAAACGGTTGCAAAAACTAAGCTAAACTAACAATTAGGCATTGTTTCTTCATTTGAATCAGCTGAACAAGTTGTTGCCAGGCCCTGAAGTGGCAAGATTCTTATATTCAAAAGGAAACTGAATCTTTGAAAAAATCATACTGGAAAAGGAAATCGTTAAACGTTTCCGCTTTTGCTTGGGCTTGAAAGTGAAGAAGGATATCAGCAAATCTCATCTCAATCCCACATTAATTAAAGGTGGTATTAACTTCCTGGGAGAAGAAAATTTCTTTAGGAAAAATTTAATAATGTCAAGAGCCTCTATTAATATTAAGAGCTTCTTAATATTGTAAGGTATGAGGGTAATGCTGGCATTGTAGAAGGAGTATAAAAATATTCTCTCCTCTTCAATTTTTTTGGAAGGGTTTGAGATGAATTGTTATTAGTTCTTTAAATGTTTGGTAGAATTCAGCAGTGAAGCCATGTGGTTCTGGGGTTTTCTGTGTGGGGAGACTTTTTATTACTGCTTCAATCTCATTACTTGTTATTGGTCAGTTTAGGTTTTCTAATTCATGATTCAACCTTTCTAAGTTGTATGTGTCCAGGAATTTATCCATTTCTTCTAGGTTTTCCAGTTTGTTAGTGGATAGTTGTTTATAATAGTCTGTTATGATCCTTTGTATCTCTGTGCTATCAGTTGTAATGTCTCCTTTTTCATTTCTGATTTTATTTTTTTGAGTCTACTCTTTTTTTCTTCATTAGTTTAGCTAAAAATTTTTCAATTTTGTTTGTTTTCTTGAAAAACCAATTCTTTGTTTCATTAGTCTTCTCTATTATGTTTTTAATCTTTAATTCATTCATTTCTGTTCTGATCTTTGTTATTTTTCTCCTCCTATGAATTTTAGGTTTGTTTTGTTCTGTTTTTCTAGTTCCTTGAGGTGTAACATTTGTTTGTTTATTTGAAGTCTTTCTAATCTTTTGATGTAGGCATTTATTGATGCAAACTTTCCTCTTAGAACTGCTTTTGCTGCGTCCCATTTGCTGTGTTTTCATTTTCATTTGTCCCCAGGAATTTTTTAATTTTCTTTTTTGGTTTCCTCTTTGACCCCTTCATAGTTTAGGTGCATGTCATTTAATTTCCATGTATTTGTACAGTTTCCAATTTCCCTTTTATTATTGATTTCTATCTTATTCTGTTGTGGTCACACAAGATAGTTGGCATAATTTTAATTTTTAAAAATTTTTAAGGCTTGTTTTGTGATCTGACATATGGTCTATTCTAGAGAGTGTTCCATGTGCTGCTGAGAAAAAAAAAATGTGTATTCTGCAGCTGTTGGATTAAATGTTCTATAAATGTTTATTAGGTCTAATCAGTCTAGAGTGGAGATTAACTCTGATTTCCTTGGCTAATTTTCTGTCTGGGTGATCTGTCCTTTGCTGAAAGTGGGGTATGAAAGTCCCCAACTATGAACTGTTAGTCTGTTTCTCCCATTAGGTCTATCAGTATTTGCTCTTTATATCTGGGTGCTCTGGTGTTGGGTGTGTATACATTTAGAATTATTATATTTTCTTGTTGAATTCACCCCCTTATCATCATAGAATGATCTTCTTTGTCTTTTTATACTTTCCTTGGCTTGATGTGTATTTTATCTAATATAAGAATAACTAATCCTGCTCTTTTTGGATATCCATTTGCATGAAATATCTTTTACCATCTCTTCACTTTCAGTCAATGTGTGTTCTTACAGGTGAAGTGAGTTTCTTGAAGGCAGCATATTGTTGGTCTTTGTTTTATAATTCATTCAACCACTCCTAGTCATTTAGCAGATGGGTTTTTAAATTGATATTTCATAGTGTTTTTCTTCTTGGACTATGAGAAAGACACTTCTTAAAAAATTGATCCATAAGCAGCTACCCAAGCTCATTCTCTTATACTATGAAACCATTTTGTAGTTCTTTTTCTTGGGTTTTTATCATCTGAAAATTTTGATAAGATTCTTCCTCTCGTGCTGACTTTTCTATCTCCAGTTTCTTGTTTCTGTCTTTTTTTCTCCTTGCATTGGCCAGTCTACTTATAAAAATAAATACATATCTTTAAAAGCCTTGATTAAATATTTATTATGACTTGTTCTGAATCGGCAGTCAGGAAGAATAGGAAGGTGTCCATCTTCTGCAGTCTTCTTACAAAACTTTATGTGGGGAAGAAGGGGTAAGAAGAGAATTATCACCATTATGAGTTATTATAGCATTTTTCATAAGGAGTTGAAATGAATTGTTTTTAAAACTTTTTAATTATCTTTCTAGAAATATATTTTAAAATTAGAGTAACATATGTCAGAATTTCTGAGCTTACAGGAGCACTGTCAGAGGAAACTGAAACCTGACACTAAAAATTTGTTCTTCAGGATTAATCACTGTAAAGATCAATTTCCTGTCTCTCAAATTGGACCCAGATAAAAGATTATCACAAAGTTATTTAATAATCAAAGAACATTTCATTTAATATGAGTTAAATACATGCATTTGACAAAAAAATATGAGATTATAATTATTTTTATAAATTTTTTTTGAAATAATTTTGGCTGATTCTTTTTTGTTCAAAATAGGTTTTAGAATCCAATATGTACATAAAACACAATCAGTAACATGTTCTGTTGGGGTACAGTTGTACTAGACATCTATGATTAACAGTAATTTACTTCATGTTATCAAATGGCTACAAGAGAGAGATCGAATGTCCTCATCACAAAGAAATGATTAAGTTTTGTAATGATGAATATGCACATTACCCTGATTTGATCATCACACAATGTATACATGTATTGAAATATAACTCTGTACCCCACAAAATGTATACTGAATACATTTCAATAATAAAGAAAAAGAAAAATTAACAAATGGAATTTTAGACATATAGAACTATTTCATTTCCTTCTCTTTGAATATCTGTTGAAAATATTTGAAAATTATCACTACAAATGAAGAGTTTTTCTTATTTAAAGCCTTCATTTGGACCTTTTTACTGAGAAAAGTCTCTGAAGATGCAACTAAATGGATAAATTGCTTTTCAGGATGTCTTATTTTTAATTACATACACAGGTCATTTTGATGGTTGTGTTTTCGCTCTCTTGTTTGTTTTTCTTTTCTCTCTACTAAATTCTGAAAAGGATGAATTAGACCTATTAAAATGAGCATTAAGTCATCAATAGTGATGATCAACATTATCAACTTGTTTTTCGAAAGTGAGAGATTTATGGGAGAAATACATCCATCTTTACTGATTAGCAAAAATACAGTTGGATTTTGGCCACGGTTTTTGTGGAATAAGATCAAGGAATATAAAACAAAATGTAATCAGACTGCCATTGCTATGCATATTTGTCACTTTTGAAAGTAACCCAAGAGTGTTGAGCTTATGGATAGAGGTGATGGCTAATCTGAGTTGTTGTAACTTCCAGCAATTTAAGACTGTTAACCATTTATGTTCATCAGATAGTTAAATTGTTAATATCCCCTTTCACTAACCAAAATATCCTTATACTTTTGCACTTGATAGAGGTAGATAATCAATTTCAATTTCTGTAAGCAATTTCTCTCTTTATCTCTTAGTTTTTTGACCTGGAAGGAAATTCACCAATAATTCAAAAGAGTATACATACATTGACACTTGACAAGCAATGGGTCAATGCTACTGAAAGATAAATCTATCATAGTTAGGCTATTTCCATTTATAAGCAGTTCAGCCATTTTGACAAAAATCTTTACTCAATAGATGACTTAGTAGTCAAAATAGTTAATTAGTATGTGCATGTTTTAATCATCTTGAAATTCATGTGCCAGAGGAGTGAAATAAATAAAAGAAATTGGATGAAAGCAATAAATAATAGGGAGTAGTGGGGACTATGGAAAGCCAAAAAACAAATAATCTGTATGAAGTGTCATTCACTATTTGGGTACAGAAGACTGTAACTATACAAAAACATTAGCAAATTGTTGCCACATCTTTCTATGTTTTAAAAGAAGCTGATAATACAGATTTTTGTTTGGACCTAAAATCTCTCTTTATAAGAAAAAGTGAATGGGAAAAATAAAATATATTTATGAACCAAATCCAAATCCTAGGCTTCTAATGGGCCACCCCTGTTTTGGGGAAATCAGAACAATATTGAAATAATCACTCAAACTCAAGGTATGTATATCTATGATCTTAAGATGTTATATCAAGTGTATGAGTAGACAACAGTTATCGATTAAAAACTATTCTTGGTTGAGGACCTAATTTTACCATAACTACATGAAGGCAGAGGCCTAAATTAAAATGGTCAGTGCTAACTTGCCAAGGAAGAAAATAATGATTGTTATACAAGTCATTATCAGTGGTGAAATAATTTCTCCCTATCTCACATTCTGCCAGTGGTGTCTTCTGGGGTTTGCAATCATCTCCTCTTAAGAAGCAAATATAATGAAACTATAATGGCAAAAGGGAGATTGTGGCATAGAATCTCAAGGGGATCTCTGTATATGTGAACTTTCTTTTTAACATTTTCTTTTCTTTTAAAATAAATTTGTGGTATTTTTTATGACATATCTGTGTTTGTTTGCATATAAAAAGATTTTAAAGAATATTAAAATTACTGTTCCAAGGAGATATGCCAGTTTATTGTGGCTTCTGAAGGAGAGGCCTGCCATGTAGAAGCACTCAACCTTTGTGGTAGAATGGAATTTCCATATATGACTCCCAATCCCTGATCCAATAGACTGGCTGAGGCCAGTACAAACCGTCAATGTCACTAGTATTTTCTGGATTATATCTATAGTTCTATCTTCTTTTTTTCAAGCTCTGAGGATAGCAGGCAACTTATCAAAAATATATTATTTCCAGAAATCGGTTGCACATCGAACAGCACTACTCTCAACTTAATAAATGAAGCATGTTTTTATTTGCTGCATTGTCATATTTGTTAGAGACAATGGTGGTACACATGCCAGAATTATCTGGTATAAATAAATAAGAGGCTAAAAATAAAGCATTTTTATAAGTTTGTGAACACTACCTAGGAAGAAAGGAGAAATAAATATGAACAATATTGGCGTTTTTAAAAAAACAGTCAGGCTCTAGCAACTATTTCAAAAGGCTAACTCCTTTTTATTTATCTCAATCCCCTTAGCTATTTTGAATTATTTAAATGATATATACTTATACTGTATAAAACCACTTGTGTGTTTATCCAGGGGCAAATTTCAGAACAATGTATTTCACAGAGAAGTCTATTTTTGATGTTCTATTTTTCACACTAAAAATCTTGAAGCAGCTTGGGTCAATGGGCTGAAACTTGTGCCAGTCTTTTCATCTCAACATAAAATTTGGAATCTTTCTCTGGAGTAGGCAGAAGGCAAGTAATCTACTAAAATGTGCACAAAAGATTTTTCTTTTTCTATGACACTTATATTCCTGCTTCCCACACATATCATTATTCTTATTAGTCTACCTAATTGTGTGTGTGTGTGTGTGTGTGTGTGTGTGTGTGTGTGTGCGTGCACACATGCATGCATATGCATGTCTGTGCATTGTGTATGATTTGACACAACTTCTTAGATTGGGGGATATAAAATGGTATATAACTATCGTTAAGAGTTAACAGTGGTTAAAGTAGGTAGCTTGAATTCCATCTGAAACACTTACTTCCTGAATGACTTTGATGATGTTGTTTAATCCCTTTAAGCCTTAGTTTCCTCATTTGTAAAGTGATATAAATGAAAATTTCTATTCCATAGGGTTGTTTCTAGAATTAAACCAGGTGGTCCATGTAAATTACACGCACTTGCTACTTGTTAACTCCTGTTATTATAATTACCATTTGATATATATTTTATTATGGGTAATTAGCTTTATTAAGCCATTTAGTTATAATCTCATTGTCAACCCTCAGTTCTGAAATTTACTGTTATCTCCAGCAAATTACTTAACCTCTCTGGGCCTCATTTGCAAAGTAGTGATAATACCACCTACCTTGTTCTGGTCTCTCTTGAGAATAAGTGAGATGAAATAACATGTCAAGTGTTTAGAACCGTGTGGTATATGATGTGTTCAATAAATATTTTTTAACATTGTAATTATTGGCTTTCCTACTAATATTATATTTTAATTTAATGAATTAAGATTTAAAGTTTTATGTGGTTTTTTTTGAAACAGGAAAGGAGCATAAAAGAATAAGAGAAATTAAGTAAAACATTAAATCTTAATTCATTGATGGACATTAACTTTTTCCCTTCAATAAGTCATTAATCTTTTTTTGGATACTAG
This sequence comes from Galeopterus variegatus, assembly GCF_000696425.1. NCBI lineage: Eukaryota > Metazoa > Chordata > Mammalia > Dermoptera > Cynocephalidae > Galeopterus > Galeopterus variegatus. The sequence continues at coordinate 113,113 of NW_007731120.1, read as the reverse complement.
TAGGTACAAAATGCATATTTTTCTTTATTTTCTACCTCAAGGCAAAAAACCCCACCTTTTGTATCATCTGACAGTGGATTACAGGGTTGTCGCTTCCCCTCTGGTGCCCTCCACCAGGGCCATATTGCACAGAAGAGACACATGAGTCAAAATTCACAGAAGACCATGGTTCTTAGTAAGAGCTAATAAAACACAAATCACAAGCAGGCCGTTTGATAGTTACTGCACTTGTCAAACCAAGAGGCTATTGCTTCAGTGGTATGACTTAGTGGAAAGCCTTGGAAGTAAACCTCAGCACTTGTCTGACCCTGCTGGACTCTAATGGCAGCAGCATTCCACTGCCTGAACAAAGTCACTAGACAACATTGACAAGCACACCCCAGAGGCTCTTAGGACAACCAGGGCATGGGTACAAGGAAATGAGTCAGTGCCTAGTGACACAGAGGTCACTCTTAGTATATGACAAACATACCTATCTATCTTAATACAAAACAAATCTGTCTCCAAATAATAGTACCAAGGCCCATTTGATAAGTGTTATTTCAGTCTCCAAATCTCAGTATTTTATTATTTTTGTATGTTTTATGGATTTTTACCCACTATTACATCTTTTATAAATAAGAACATATGCTATTTGGGACTTTTATGAAAATTAAATAATTACCATGACAGAATTTTTATTGACCTCTAAACCTTACTTAGAAGCTCTGATCATAGCAGCAAGTAATTTTTTCCTTTAACTTTTTTGGGGGGGGAAGTAAAAGGAACATGTAATTTTGTAAACTTTAACTTACCATGTTTCACTGTTTTTATCTTTACATTATTTCTCAAAATACTCCTTTCCCAGTGTTGATATGAGTTGCTTATTGTTTTGCATTGTTATTGCATATTTTTCTAACAAGTACTTAAAAGAACCATCCATAATGTATTAAATGTACACTTTAATTCAAATTGACAAATATTTTTCCAGAAATTAAGATTGTTAGGCAGAATGTGCCTGACTATAATGGCACGGTTTGTAAATTTCAATGATTTTTAATTCTGTCTCTTTATGTTGTTAAATGTTGATATGATTGTGCTACCATTTATGTTACACTTGCATATTTTTTAACAAAAGTACATGAACTATTAGGATATACTTGGACAAATAAATTTATCTGGGCAGTATCTCCTATTTTCTTTTGTAGTATTCTTTTATATCTGAAGCACTTACAAATTACCTGTCCAAATAAAGCAGAAAAACATTTAGAGACTATGTATGTGCAAATGAATGAAAGAAGTAGATGATTGTTACATTGTCAGTTACTTTTGAGTATATTCTCCCTGTTTCTCGGCAAAGGTAAAATGGCATTTCTGTTCTGCTTACCCTCTATAGTCTCCTGCCCATTTAGGCAAATTTCTTGATATGTATAAATCTCACTTTCTTCACTTATGCAGAGGAAATAATATTCCCTTTTTCTCAGGTTTGCTCTGAGTCTAAAATGAGATGATGCATATAAAATGCATGACACAGAATAGATGCTGAACAAATTTAATTCTACTCCTCCTTTCTCATTTTGTTGGACCTAGTAATTAACAGTCACAAGTGGATCTCTTAACTATAAATTTAATTTGAGATGCAATTACAAGGATATGTTGGCCTCTGAATGAGAAATCGATGCTTGATGAAGGTAATTCTTACTGGAGTGAATAGAAATGAATGGAAGACTGGAGACTTCAAAGCTGGGAGTATAGTGTCAGCATATAGGTTCTTGCAGAAACAAACTGCATGACCTTAGAGATTATGATGCAAAAAAATATTATAGATTAACACTATATTTTAGAAATGCTTTAAAGTAAAACTAATTATAGTTTTTAAATAATAGGGAAGTGAAAAAGAGAAGATTACTTTTGGGTTGTAAATTTGACTAAATACAAGAATAGAGCTTATAACATCAATGGCAAAGTTAAAATTCGGGGTACTCTGACTTTCTCAAAAGTCACAATGTTTTTTAGAAAAGAAAGTTGTGGATTCAAATCATTTAGTAGTACAAATGCTGGAGTGAAAAGAATAAACCTACCTATCTCAACCAGGGACAGTTACAAGATCCACTACCCATCATCAAGTTCAGCCGAACAGGCAGATAGTTGGGTATCATCTGGAATCATGCTGTGTGTTCCTATATAAAACATAATGTTTAAAACTATTATGATATATAAGAAAAAGGGGAGTAAGTTAGGATGGCAGAGGGATAATTTGGGGAAAATAAAAAGAAAGGATAACACAGGATTTGGAATATGGTATAAGTATTGTATTTTTTATATTCCCTCACTTAAATGTGCATACGGAAAAACATATGTAGTATTAAATATAAGACTCTCATGCATGTGTGTGGATGTGGTCGAAATAAATATAGTAAAATGTACTGGGAAGAGAGGATCTTCCAAATCTGGAAAATGAATTGTTTCTAACCTTAGACACAACATGGAGAATACCCTTACCTGCGATATGTATGTTCATCCTACCTCTCAGAATGGAAACTCTCCAATGTGCCAGGCCAAGGCCAACTCTTGGTAAAGGCCGAGAAGAAGGAGGCCTCTCTGCTGTTTAATCATTTTGAGCTGACCTAAATTGTCCTCCATGCTCCACTAACGCAGAGATAGGCAACAGCATTTCTTGTCATTTTCAATGGCCGACTGAGTTCGAGAAGTGGGGCAAAGAGGAAGAGCAAGCAGCTTGTTATTCACTGTATAAATGCTGCCTATTCAGCTGTAACAAGCTAGTGAAGCTGGAGTTGCAAATGAGAGAAGAGAATCGCAGGGGTGCCTATTAAATTCAGCTCCTGCTCTTGATTCAGTTCTATCGCTTGCTAAACAAAACTTGGATTTCAATGATTCAGGGTTCATGAGTCCAGACCAAGTTCCTTCTGTTCAGTGAACTGAGTCAGTTTGTGACCAATCTAACTAAAAATTCATAAATATGATTATTTAATCTGTTGTGTAGATTGAGGATTGCTCTGGATTTTAAATGCCCATTTCCTGTTCATTCGGAAATGCTCTGCTGTCTCCATCATGCAAGGAATTTGACTCAGACACACTGAGAAGCTCTAGATGGTTGTGCCTCTAAGACACATGCAGTGTATTTTGGTTCCTACATGCATCACTTCATACTGCTCAATTGAAACTGGACTTGAACAGAACTCTCCTGAGTTACTTCAGTGCTGCAAAGCTTAGTGTAGCCACAGTTTATTAATGGAGACTGTAATACATAATGAAATGTCATTAATTCACATGTGTAATATTGGTTTCTAATTTGAGGTATCACATCTAATTAGTACTAGATTCGTTACTCAGATTCATAGCCTGATGACTACAGGGCAGATGTGCCTACTTGTACTACCTGAACTGTCAGAAAATAGAATGACGTCTATTTCTTATGAGGGCAACTAGGAAATCTCTGAAGCCTTCACATTGTTATAGATTTATGGCTCAGTCCATAAAGAGAGCTCAGGAAAATCAGCTCTGCTGCTTGTTATTTCTTCGCAGCTCTCATCCTAGACTGTTCTTGCAAAGAGCTTCATCTTAGAAACGGCACTTTATTTCAGTGCAACGGTTAGAGGCCATTATCCTGCTGGATTTGGGAGTAAAGGGCATCCAAACATGGCCACCGTATTTCTAAAGCCCTGATTTCAGAAAGTTTAAAGGAGTTCAACATTTGATCAACCTTTGGGGGACATGCTCCTTATTCATGGCATGAATTCCTAACCTCTGACTCTGCGTTTGCTTAGCTAATGAGGAGCGTTTGCACGCCAGAGCCATCTTGCTTCCACTCACACCTATTGTACAAGACTGGTTGCAGAAAGTGCTTTTAGATCCTGGGAAGCTATACTCACAGGCAAGGCGAAGTTTCAACTATATATTCACAAAGACTGGCCTCTTTACAGAGAAGGATAAATGTTTGTGGAAAACATTATTTATCTTGGCTTCAAAGCCAGTCAGCAGGGAAATGTGCGGATGTCAGGTAAACATCATCCAGCCATTTGTGAAAATGTGAGAGGAGAAAGCCGGAGAGTAATGAAGCTTGCAGGCAGCCAGGCTGTTCCCCAGTCTATTTAGCTAGGTTGTCTTTCTCTAATTGTTTTTCTCCATGGGGGTTAAAAAAGAGAGAGAATTTCAATATTATGAAGGTAAGCTTTATTATCGCTGCTTTCAATTCTTTCACAAAGAAATCTGTATGGTACTATGGGAGCAATGAATAGCAACTCTATAGTTAAGGATTTGTCAGCAGTTCCAGTATGAAGCCTTGTTTAGGAAATTTCTGTTTCAAAAGTTAAATATTTGCTTTAGGGTAAAATTGGCATAAATATTCACAGCCCAAGAACAGTTTCCTTTACTCACTATTTTTAAAAAGCATCTTCAAAAAAGTGATCTTTGTCAGTTTTTTTTTTTCTAAAAACTTTATATCTTACATAAATATTAATGGTGTGAAGACTCAAAATTAAGGTTCGATTTATTAGTTATCTAGAATATTATTATAGAAAGTAGTAATTTCCTCAAATTCAAAAGTTTCTATCTTGGTGAATCTAGCTGAATGTCAATCATTTATGAAAATGGGAAATAAGGATGATGTGCATAAATTGAGTACCAGATAAATTTCTAAACATCATGTAAATTCATAATTTATTTCTTTCCTTTTCAAGAGCCCTCAACAACTGTCAATCAGACCAATAAATAAACTTGAACATCAATGGCATTATTTCTATCAACTTTTACAGGCATACACTATTAAGCAGGAAAGTGGTCATTACAAGTAATAAAAAAGAAAGATAATTCCACAATGACCTAGAATGATTTTGTGGAAATCCATGAATTTCTGACATTGATTCAACAGATTGAGTGTATGTACAGGCATGTGTATCAGCAGGTCTATGTAGGAATATGCATATATACAGTATACATATAAGTTTATTTTTTCTAATAAAATCAGGCTGTCAATTAACTTTAAAAATTCCATTTATTAGTTTGTTAGCAATTAATATATGGCTGTATTGTAGCAGTACTACCCTAGTACTTCTTTTTTGTTTCTTGTGGCTGGTATGGTGATCCAAATCCTTGACTTTGGTGTTACAAGGCTGCATTCTAACCAACTGAGATAACCAGCCAGCCTACACTGGTATTTCTTAGTTCCTGGTACTTGGACTGAAGTGCCTAGTACTTCTAGTAAAATATAATATAATCTGAATGTTCTTTCAAATGTTTGCTTCATAGCTAAGTATTCATCATTTTATGCAGAAAAGATAAATGGTGAGAATAGACTCATATAACTTAATATATTGGTCAAAGCACCAGTGCACAAAAAGCCTTGAAGATACATTCATAAAAATTGCAGTGAATGGGGCCGGCCCGGTGGCGCACTGCTATAGTGCGCCACTTGGGAAGTGCGGCGGCGCTCCCGCTGAGGGTTCGGATCCCGCATACAGACCGGTTCCTGCTCACTGGCTGAGCGAGGCGCGGGAGCAACACCGAGGGTTGCGATCCCGTTGCCGGTCCCGGTCCGGTACGGGGGCGACACTGAGGGTTGCGATCCGTTGCCGGACACAGAAAAAAGGAAAAAAAAAAAAAAATTGCAGTGAATGGAAAAAATTGAGTAACAGAAAAGAAGAGATCTATGTCTTATTCCAAACAATGTGACTTTGGGTGACTCACAGACTTTTTGGCTGTCATTATCTTCATGTGTAAAACGAGGCTGGTTATGGTTCTAATGTATATTACTGTGTCGGGTCCACCGCCGGTGGCCAATCAGAACAGCCCTAGCCTCGTTCCTTTTGGTGGGCGAGCAAATGGTCCGGATTCCTCTTTCCCTCCGGTCCCGGGGGGGGGGGGGGGGTGAAGAGAGGTGAGCACACCGCTGGCCCCACCCAGCCCGGTTAAAGGACACTCAGATGTGTTGGGGGTTCTGTCAAGGCAGTTCTGTTTATTATCACACAAGCAGTTGCTTTTAAAGGCAGATAGGGAGGGGAGGTTTTTTACATAATCTTCTCAGCTTAAAGGTCGAGAGCATGCATTCTGTCTCAATGCCTAGCTATTGTGTTCACGAGCGCAGAAGCACATATTTGGCCAATAAGGGCTTAGGCAAGGTTCCCGCAGACACCGCCACCCTACTTTCTCCCTGCGCCGTCTTAAGCTGCCACATTAATACGCCCTTGTGGGCCCATAATGGCGCTGCTTGTAATGTCACTTAAGGTGGTGTTAGTTTTTAAGGCCCAACATTATTGCATGAATTTTGATCAATGAAAATGAATATTCATTTTTTTCTATCTCATTCTGTGTTAAGAGAATTTCAAATAAAAGAATAATTTTAATTAAATGTGCTTACAAATGTTTAGAAAATTTTCAATTGTTTTGATTGTAAATTCTAATGAAGGTTGAGATTTGGATCTTATTTTACTTTTCTTTGCCTAATTTTTGTTTTGCTATTTATTTTTTTCTCCATGATCACAATAAAACAAAAAATAAGGAACTTTTCCCCCTTTTCTCTATGAGGATTATTGCTAATCTGTTACTATGAATATCAGAGAAATTCGGATATAAGAACATACTAGATCTGGCAGATCTGTCTTTTAGTCCTTATAAGCTTAAGAAGTTACCTTAAGGGTACCAGGATACATTGAAAAGTCACTGGGGTGGTATTAGCGATGCCATGAAATGGAGAAAAAAAAAAGATGAATAGACAGATGCATTAAATAAAGCTGTGTAACTTTGTCCAAGCTACTTAACCTTTTCATTGAAATTTCTACACCTGTAAAATAGGGGTAATAACAGAATCTAAACCATAATGTTGGTTTGAAGATAAAAAAAAATTGTAATTATAGAATAATTATATAATTATTAGTTATTACTTTTGTTATTTATATTCTCATAGTCTTGTTTCTGAAACTTGTAAGGTTACTTCTGGAAAAATGTCTATTTATTAAATGATTATTGGTAGCATTGAAAGGTATTGAAAGCATAGTCTTTGCAAGTATATACTGGAAGAGACCTTAAAAAAATATTTGCTCTACTGGGAGCATCTTTGAATTAAGGGTATGCTGTTTGTTCCTCTCCTCTCCTGCCATGATGTATACATTTTAGGAGACAATCCAATTGGTTATGTTAGTTAATGCATATTTTCTATATAGTCCCATTACTTTATTAGTTATGTAGTCATGCTTCAAATGCTTTATATTCTAGAAGCATCACAAAGCACACAACAATATGATCAAAATATTTTTTCTCTGAGCAAAGCATAATCTTTGCACATCTTAAAGCTCTCTTTATATTCTGTACAGTTTGGACATTCCTCAGCTCATAAATATATTCCTATCTAGATCTGAACTTTAAAGACTCCAACATTTATTAAGGCATAGAGGAGTGGCTATAGCCTATCAGATCAATGATCTTAGTATCACTAGTTATTTTAACTCCACCCCAATGCTCTATTCAGCACATTCTAAAGCTCTCAAAGTAAGACCCATAAAAAGTACATTAAAATTTCATCTAATGTTGATTTTGCTTTTGAGTATATATCTCAGGCAGTTTAGGTATTTATTTAATGCACTTAATCATTTGGTGGAAAATGGATATAATTCTCCAGGGTTTTCCTAGGGAGTGATCCTTAGTGTCTCCATCATTATTCTGCACTATTGTTAAGAAACTATTTATTATCCTTTTCTTTTTGTTGTTAAATTCAAAGAATGCATGACTAGCACAATATCTTGTTTCATTTCCATTTTTACCCCCTTTGTGCATTTTTCTCCTATGACCCATCTTCATCTCTTTTAACTCTGTTTCTAACAGGATACTCCTCAATGTGATTATACATATATATATATGTATATATATATATATGTATATATATATATATATATATGTATATATGTATATATATATATAGTATATAGTATAAGGAAATATGTAAATACATATTTTTATATATACCAAAACACTCATTTAAATATACATAATGTGATGAAGCATTCAGCTATTTTATATTCCCATTATCTGATTCCTAGATGTTTATAAGTTTGCCAAGTTATCTATTGCTATATAACAGATAATTCCAAAATTTAGCAGCTTGAAACAAACAAAAAATATATTAAGTATCTCACATAGTTTCTGAGGGTCAGGAATCCAGCAGCAGCTTAGCTGTGTGTTTCTGGCTCAGGGTCTCTGGAAAGGTCAGTCCAGTTATTAGTCCAGGCTGCATTTATCTGAAGGCTTGACCAGGGCTGGATAGCAGGCTTCTCAGTTCACACACATGGCTGTTGGGAGGAGGCTTCAGTTCCACACCATATAGACTCTTCATAGAGCTGCACCACATGGTTTCTATAGAGAAATTGATGCAAGAGAGAGTGACCATGATGGATACCACAGTATCTTTATAATCTATGTTGGAAGCCACATACCACCATTTCTATCATATTTTATTGGTTCTATGGACCAACTCATGTGAGAGTGAATGCATAAGGATGTAGTTCATCCTACAAGAGGACGATTCAAGGTGATCTTGAAGGTTGGCTACCATAGCCAGCATTAAAACTGAACATTTAGATAACAACTGGATTTTCATTAAAATTTTCTGTCATACAGTAAAAGAACTTTTGATTTAGGTCTGCATATGTGTCTGTATGTAAGTTTTTTGAGATATATACCGTAAAATTCACCCTCTTAAAGTTCATAAACTCAGTGTGCTTTGTTTTTTGGTGCATTCACAAAGTCATACATCTATTTTCACTATCTAATTCCAGAAAATTTCATCATCCCAAAAGAAATCCTGTACCTATTAGTGGTCACTCCCCATTTCATCCTTCACCCAGACCCTAACAACTAGTAGTCTGCTCTTTGTTGCCAATCTTGGACATTTATTATAATGGAATTATCCAATATATGGCTTCTTGCATTGGTATCTTTCACTTAGCCTAATGATTGCAAGGTTCACTCATGTGACACATATAAACATTTCATTCCTTTTTAAAAATTTATTTTGTTTATTTTGATGGATACGTAATAATTGTACATGTTTATGGGGTACATGTGATATTTTGATGCAGGTATACAAGGTATAATGATCAAATCAGAGTAATTGGGATATCCATCACTTCAAATATTTATTGTAAGGATATAGCACATTTTTTAAAATACATTCTTTAATTGATGGACATTGGATTGTTTCTACTTTTTGGATATTATAAATAATACTTCTATAAACATCTATGCAAAAGTTTATGTATGGGAAAATATTTTCAGTTGTTTTGCATGTATAACTAGAAGTGGAATTGCTATGTCATATACTAACTCTATGTTTACTATTTTGAGAAACTGCCGTACTGTTTTCCAAAGTTGCTGCACTATTTTATGTTCTCACAAGCAATGAATAAGAGTTTCAAGTTCTCTACACTCTCACCAGCAATTGTTATTGTCGTTTTTATATTCTATATCCTAATGGACCCATCCTAGTGGGAATGAAGTGATGTGTCATTGTGGTTTTGATTTGCGTTTAATATTAGTATATGTCTTTTTGTACATATGTGTATACATTTCTGTTGGAATACACAATCTTGAAAGAAAGAAAGAGAGAAAGAAAGGGAGAAAGAGAAAATGAAAGAGTACATATACATATATGCATTGCATTTATTCGATGAGAAATCCTTCAAAAACTGAGGTGATTCATTTATTAAGTTTACACATCATCAGCAACAGATTGATAATGTATATTCATGGTTTTAAATTAAATGTATTAAATAGAAGACAAAAACAGGTATCATTAATGAGTTATAAGCCATAATCAGAGTTGAACTTATCAGGTTCCAGTAGAGAGAAAAGCAAAGCACAGTGTCTGGATTAGAAACATGAGGTTAGATATTAGCTCTGCATACTAACAGGAATTCACAGACAGAAACAGCTCATGCTGCTATAAGACAGGGATGGTAGTTTCAGAATCAAATCAGCCATGATGGAACACTGTAGTAAAGCGTATAGTCAGAAAGAATTGGAAGACCATCTTAAGATCAACTAGTGGGGAAAAAAGTCAAAAACAAGGGAACAGGGCTGTGGCTGCTGAATATGTGACAAAGGCTGTGGAAACCAAGGAGGTACATTGCTTGGATCTCCTTTCTCCAAAGAACCAGACTATCAACTAGACTAAGAGGTGTTCAGTTAGCTGACACTCTCCAGCCACAATGCCTTCAGGATGTAGCAGCATTTGCCTGAAGCCTTGCTTTTCCCAGGCAGTTCAGAGCCAATGGCTGATGGTGGAGATACAAAACCTGGCCATTTCTGCCTTGGGCAGGACTCCTCTTTCAACAATCTTTGTGCTTGAGCTCCCACTTGAACTTGCTGAGACTTTCTCTGAGTTACAGTGCCATCTGAGACTCCCTACCCAGCCTTCCATTCTTCCTTTTTCACAGTTGTCAGACCTATGGCACTGTCAGGATTTCACAACCTACTTCAGCTACAGCCCTACTGCCTTATTTCTCACCAGCTTTCCTCCAGTAAATTTCTTGCACTTCTGTGTCTTGAAATGTGCTAACTAGAGAACCCCACCAATACAAGGGCTGCCAGTTCTTTAGTTTGAAGCCCTCTAAAAGTGTGCTATCTCCAAGGTGGAGGGTGGAGGAGGGGTTTGCATGTACTTAAGGAATAATCACAGCTTAGAGAGGGAGCTTGAGCTTCTGTGGAATCCTTATATTTCTAACAATCATATATTTTATACCATTTTAATGATTTTAATATTAATATTCTAAAATATTTTATACCTGCAAAATAGCAAAGAAAATAGACTTGTGTTAAGAGCTTTGAGTCTCCTTTTAAAGTTTATATTATTGCACTGCATATGAACAGGGTGCTGAGAGCTGTGAAGCTTTTTCCCCACAATACCAATGTCTGTAGGCTGCTGTATCACTGATGTTACTTCTTACTGGTATGTGTTTCTGTTCTGGTCCTATCTGTATAAGTGGATAAAACATGTAATTTGCACCTGTCACAAGTAGGAAAACCCAACAATTGAGTTTAGTTTCTGTTATTAATTTCATCCTCAATACCTGGACAGGTCTTGACTTGATTTCATTTATAAACTCTTTCCTCTTTGAAGTCATTAAGTTTACTATAATGAAAAGATGATACAGTAACACAAAAAATATACAAATCTTTGCTAAATCAATGATAGATGAATCCAGAGGCAGTGTGGTGAAGTAGCAGAAATGACTTAGGTTTTGGAGATTGATAAACTCTTACTATCCATATGCCCTTAGGTAAAGCAAAGCATTTTACTACTCTAGACATTTCCTTTAGCATCTGTAAAATCTATTTAATAACACTACATATACTCCACAATGTTGCTGCAAAGATTAAATCGTATAGATATTTACATAATTTATCAGTATATAGCACAGTCTTTGGTACATAATTATTAGTCCTCTTTAACTTCCCTAAGACAGGTGAACTCTTTCAAAATTTAATCGGGGTCCTTATCAAACTATTTCTCAGCCAGCTATGCTATCACGGTTTGCCTGCAGGTTACAGTTAACTATGTGGTTTATAAGATGTGTTAAAAGGAAAACTTTACACAAATAAATTTATCAGAGTTTATTTCAGTAAAGGCAATTTATGAATCAGGCAGCACCCAGAACCAGAAGAGGTTCATAGAGCTATACTGCAGAAACACGGGCAGTGAGCTTTTACAGCTGAATGCAGAAGAAAGACAAAAAATATATATGTTTGATTGATTAGAGTGGAAAGATGCTAGTTAAAGATTAGTTGTTAGTTTTTGATTGGTAAAGTCTCTAGTTTTGTTTTACTGTTCATGTTGTGCTTTGGTTTGCAGTCCCAGCCTAATGGCATCCCAATTAAAACATTTTAATAGACAAGAATCTTAAATAATTAATAATTAATACATGTGGTTATGCCACAATAGTATCTATAACTTAGCATGTGTGCTTTTGTGAATGTATTTCCCAATTAGCGGTTTCTGAGTGGAAGTCACACATGAAGTTGAAAACACATTGGATTGAAAGGTGGGTGGTGTCAAGTGATGAAAGCTTGTAGTGACACTTTTGGATTTCTTCTTTGAAAAAAATCAATGAATAGTTTCAATAATGAGTATTTTCCCCTTTAATACAGGAGAGCTTGGGTGTATCAAGTGCATGTTAAACCATTTGGGCAGTTTGAATGAGCACGCTCAAGCCTCAGCCTTTCAGGTGTTTTATCACATAATGGTTGTGACGGTTGTAATTTAAAATTTGTTTTTGGTTTTTTATGGATTGTTTAATTGCACCCATAAAAGATCAAAAGATCAAAAAAGATAAAGGCAGAAAATCTGAAAGGAATTTATGTTGAATACAAAAAGTTAATAGGGACATAAAAGTTATAATATTTCTTCAGCTAGGTCTCATAAGTTGCATTCATCTGACCAAAATGTTTATAGAGTACAGAGAGATGTTGATAATACTTTAAAAACCGTAAAAAAGAAAATAGAGTGATGATTATATTCAATTGAATGTGTATTTTCATTTATTTGGAATGAAAGTTACCCATAGACTCAATGTATTGTTTGCAGAGAAACATGGCAAAGAGCATGTTAAAGAATTCTGGCTTTTTTGTTATTTAAAAATGAAGTGCACGCACACACATATGAACACACACACACACACACACACACAAATGATAACCTGATATATATTTTTTTAAAAATGCACAAATTCCAATAATCTAATTTGTAAGGGACATTTGTTTTTCTTTAATGTTATAACACATGTAGATAAATTTGTTATATTTTATTGTATTTTAAATTAATTTTTGTTATAAAATATTGTAAACATACAGAACAAAAAAAGAATATAATATAATGAATACCTGTATAGCAATTGTCAAGCTATATTACACACATATGTATTATTTTTGTTACATATTTTTAACCAAGTAAAAACTAAAGATATAGGTAAGACCACCTATAGACCCCTTTGTAAATACATTTCTCATCTCCTCCCTTAGAGATAAGTTTTTATAAATTTGTTATTATTTTTGTGTGTATGTCTGTACTACATATGTATACATTCACAAATAGTGTACAACATAATTTTGTTGAGGTTTCATTTTATATACATGATACCATTTTGACAGTATCAGTAATGCATTAATTTTAACTCCAGTGTAGGACACTGATTTAATATCCCTGAATTTATTTCTCTTGTCTTACTAATGGATATATAAACTGTTTCCAAGTATTCCTAATTACATTGAGCACTGCAATCAATACTCATATTTCTCTCCTTAAGCACATGCCTGAGAGCTATTTAGAATAAACCAAGTAGTGGTTTGTTTAGAATAAACCTACCTAATTGCTGTGTAGCATGGTGCATTGCACAGTTTTGTCAATCTCGATATTCCCCAGTAATGGATGAGAGTTATCTGATTTCCACACTCTCACTTGGTATTGTCAGTCTTTTAATTTTTTCAGTTGGATATATATGAAGTATTATCTCATTTGCATTTGCATTTGCCTGATTCTAAGTTGTTATAATGAGATGAATCACCTTTTCATATTTTCATTGTTATTCAGGTTTTCTTTTATTGGACTTTGTCTTAGATTTATTTACTTACATACACTTTTATATAATAATAGTAATATTTCTTTCCACAAACATATATATTTTCCAAATTTTTGCCTCACTTTAATTTTACATATGGTCATTTTATACTTGTATAGAAATTTTAAATTATCGTGTAATGAAATGTGTCTTCTTTTTCTTTGTGTATATTATCTCTTTATGTTTTGACTAAGATATCTTTTCCTACCCTGAAGTCATAATGATATTCTTCTATATTTCCTTTTAAAAGTTTTAAGAATTCATTTACATTTAGATTTTTATATATGTGTAATTGATGTGTGTGACACAGCACGGATTAAAATTTATTTTACAGGTTTGTACAGATTCCAGGTACTATTATAAGTTCTTGGCCTTCATTAACCTGTTTAGTTCTTAAAATATTCAGCAATGTAGGTGCCACTTTTATTGCTATGATCCAGCTGAGGAAATTGAGGTAAAAGGCTAAGTAACTTGCCCAACATTAGAAAGCCTGCATTAGAGATACATAGCCAATGGGGACTCAAACCCAACTACTCTGTCTATTCCTGGTAAAAACACAATCCATATTTTTAGCCTTAACTCATGTCGCAAATCAATCCTGAAATGTAGTTTAAAAATGTACTTTGATAATCAAGTTTTTATTTGTATAATTAATTTAAACTAATTAAGTGCCTTGTTTATCACTTGTTCATATATAATAAGTAGTTATTACCATTGTATTAAGATGAATTTTGCATGCTAGTTGTTAGTACTGTCATAATAAATAAATAAACAAACAAACAAATAAATAAATAAATAAATTCACTTTATTTCATGTCATAAAAGATAACCAAATTATTTTTAAATTTCTTAAGGAAATTCCAAAATTACATATTAAATTATAAAATTACGTATTAGTGTTTATGAATCAAAGTTTGAGAAATGATTCTCTAAAATATTCTCAAGGGGAAAAAGCACCTGGCTTTTATGTCTACTTATCACCATGACTTTCTATCCTATCAAAAAAATGAATTGCTTAGTTATTTAAGTCTTCTAGAGACTTCTCCCTAGAGTTTAGATAAATGGGTAATTTTATGTTTATTTTTTCTTTTCTATATTTTCCAAGTGTTCTCCTGTATTTTGATATTATAGTCTACAATAACAAATTAACATAAATCACAAATTATAGTCTAATGTCCTTTTTGGCTTATGTTGCTTTTGAATGATCCCTGTTTATATGCCCCCTCACTGCATTGTGTCATGCATCCTACCCTGTATGTCTGAACTTTCTCTTGATGGCTAGTCTTGCCAAGATTTTTTTTTAGTTATCAATTTTGTGTACAAATGGACATATTTTGGAGAGTTAAAAAATGCAGCTCTCTCTACAGGGGCAAAAATGAATGTGCTTAGTTGTAGACTTCATTTTAATTATCAGATCATCAATACTGAAGAGACAGCAGGCTATTTTTATGACTCTAAAGCCAGGCTTGAGTTTGCTATTAGTTTTATTGAACAATTGCACGATTATGCTACCGGTAAAGGAGGATACAGAATTCAGAGCTGCTATAAAATTTGCTTTAAAAGTACAAATAAAACAGGAAGTCTGTCACATGCAAGGGTTTTGAGTCCTAAGAAGGTTGATAGTTAATATTTAAAGTATTATCATTAACATTCCTTTTGTAGGATTGAAACATAAATCATGGATAGCAGACTGACTTACTGGAAAGTGAAGGTTACCCATTAGTCATTATACCATACTGCCTCTAAACCTAAATAAGTAGTAATTTTAATTTTAGTCCTAGGATAAGGAAATATAAACCTGAGCTGCAGGCTGTTTTTTAGGTATAAATTAAACTTTTTCCTATAAAGAGGAAGTTAAATTGGTGCCATCACTAAGGCGCCAAGGTGTAAGACTGGCTAGTTCAAACTTCAGTGTTAGAACAGAATGTAAATTTACATGAGAAATGTTACAAAACTGGTTATGTGATTCTGAAAACTCTCACCCTCATTGAGGGAATTTAGGGATGATGAAGATTTGGAGAAAGAGGATTTCTCTGGAGGCAACTGGGCCGTGCTCTGAGTCCCCATCCCCAACCCCAGGAGCAAAGACGCCTGCACTTCCCCTCAAGCCTAACAAGCAAGACTTCAGTGAGATCTCTCACAGGGTTTGAGAACTAGTCTCTGAAGTAGGGTGGGCGCATGACCTAAGGATGAAGGCAGAAGTAAACGAGAGGAGACCACCTTGGTTGGCAAGTTCTTCCAGAGTTTGTTGGATGTATGAGTTTTTCCCACAGACCTGATTTGTGCTGAGAGAGAAAAGAGCGAGAATGAGAGAGAGAAGGGGAGAGGGGAGGCGGAGAGAGTTAAGAGGGGAGAGGCGCAGAGAGAAAGAGAGAGAGAGATTGTCTAACATCTGTCCAATAAGTGTGCCATTTGGAGTCTGAACAAGCCTCTTCAGAGACAAGGTAAAGTCTCCCTGGGACTTCTATTTGCAACAGAAGAAATAAATTGTGTGCTATTTGGGGCCTACACTGTTCACCTTAGTTAAGTGGATCTACATTTCCTAGAGTTTCCTTCCCTGTATGTTTCAAGCTAAGTTGTCCACAGGAGAAATGTGCAAGGCATTTGGAAGGGAGAAGTAAAGCTGAACCATTAAGCTCTGAAGGTTAGTGAATGGACCATGCAGTTATCAACAGCAATAAGGTGGGAGGTAATGAGACTCTGACATGGGTTATAGTTTTTCCTGAGGATCCTAGTTTGTCCATGCAAGGTCCTGTTTGTCACTGCTCTTCTCCATGTCCAGTTTTCCTTTTTGACTGCCAGTGTGGCTGACCTATAGTAACTTGAGGTTTGTCACCAAATTCAGAGCAATGAACTGTTCCACTAGCTTCTGCAATTGTGTGATGTCTATAAGTTTCTTATTCTATATCTCCTTTAGCAATTTTGCTTCTCTTGTCAAATGCAGACCTATGCAAGCTGTAAGAGGAAGAGGGTACATCACTCAAAATCGAGAGACCCTCAATGATGGGGGGAAGGGTTGAGGGGGATCCCTGAAGATATCATAGAAGTGCCCAACCTATGGGAAGGAGTTGGCTTTCTACTTCAGCCAAGCCCTGAAAGCAGACAGCTTGGTTGGCACAGTCACTGACAACAGGCATCCAGGCTTTCCACTGACGACAGAGCCTGCCTGGAAAAAGAGGAGCAAGTGTCACCATGCCCGCGGTTGAATACTTTGACTTTTATGCAGGACTGGGCATCCACTGTACTGAAATAAGACTGTGATTCGTAATGTACAGGACGGAGGAGAAAAGCTATAGGCTGCCTAAGTTTTTATTCAGCTACAGGTGAAAAATTAGCCCCACTGACAAAGTGAAATGTGCAGGGTGGTTATGTATTAAACGTGGTTTTGATTTCGTCCTGCTAGTTGTGCCTGTTCACTTTATTCACTGCACCAGTATCTTTGCTTTTTTGCTTCCCAGGTGTTGGCTCATTTATTTCTCTCTTTACCCGTTCACCTTCCAGTACTTTTCTTGACTTTTGTGTTTTCTGCTTTGCACTAACATCATTACCTATTTGCAAATGTCTCTTTAAGCAATTCAGTTTCTAATTTCAGCATCTGTTTCCTGTTCACTCACTGACAAAACAAGCAAAGTTGTAGCATCAAAGACAAATTACTAGTCGAAAGGTATGAAATTGTTTCTCCTTAGAATGAGGTGGAAATAACCATGATCCTTTTAAGACAGTGCCAGGTTATAAGCCTGTTTTGAAAAAGACACCTGTTTGCAATTTAGCTACTGTGTCTGTGAAAAGTGTGCTTATGTAACATTACGGAGGACTTTTAGAAAACTGTAGCCTTATAGAGCATGAGGATTTATTTCCTAGTGAAGCCTAAATCCCAAGGGGAAATTGGCTAAGAAAATATCTAAGTGTGAGTAATTTTGTTGTTGTTGTTGTTGTTGTTTTATTCACTACAAACTAGTGTAGGACAGCAACAAATCCTTGATATTGAAAAAAAAAACCACTAAATGCAGGTAAAACAACTTTATCTTTGGCTTGCCTATTTGCTATATAGATTAATAAATCCTGTGTGATTCTAATCCCACCTTTAGTGAGTGGTTTATGGTGGCTAAATTTGCTCTTCCTTTCAATGAAATTATTTTGAAATAGAAATTTGATTACAGAAGGTACAGAAGAATGTTGAGTGAAAGTGGAAAATAGCTTTGAAAGGAGGTTTATGTTGGCTTTCTCATCTATTCCTACTGCCCACTCTGGGCAGCCCAACCCTGTCCTCCAGGGCAGTGGCAGTGGAGAAAAGTCATCTCAGCACAGGCTGCTGTAGATGCTCTAACGCAAGACCATCTTGAAAAGCTCCCAGTAGAACAAGGTTCTCTGACTCAGTAGGACTCAGAGAGCTTCCAAGGCTACCATTTGCCAGAATGGCGAGTGTGCAGTTATGAACAGACTTGGAAATCTACTGGATAAAGGGGACAGTACCCATGTAAAACAGCAGGTACAAAAAGAGTAAGTTCAAGAGAAAACCAATAGGACAGCTACACTTGAGGAGAGAGATATCAAAGAATGACAGAAACAGGCAGAAACACAAAATTGAGTGGCTCTAATATTACAGCAGAGGTTTACTCAAAAATAGCTAAGCTTTCTGCAAAAGCAGCAATGCCCATTCTTCACTCTTGTTACCCTGGCAACACGACTCCTTTCTTACAATAATGCCATTATATCAAGAAAAAAAAAAATGGACAAAAATGACATGAAAAGTGATTAGAGAGCAAGTCTCAATTCACCTTGTTAAATGCTCTGGAGAAGAATTTGAGAGCTGTTTGTTTTATAAAGGAGAGAAATTATGAGGAAGTTTGCTAAATTGAGAAAAGACAAGTAGAATGTATTATCCTCAGATGTTTTCACTGGTACATGTGCTGCACAGTCCCACCCTTGGATGGAGGCAAATGGAAACCCTGCCTGCCTTGCCATGCACTTGTGAGAGCCACACTCTGGTCTCCTTCCAGCTACCTCCCCCACATGAGGCGAGGTGTCCCTGGGCCCACTGGGATATGTGCACCCACAACCCATGCATCGCCTTCCACATCTCATTGCTGGTTCTGGTGCCCTGGAATTTCATACTCAAACCACTCCAAGTCTGTTTTCTAGGCCTGCGTGTGTTCTCTCTAGGATGGATAACACCACTGTTGTAGATACTTCTAGGCCTGAGTTTTGGCCCAGTGGAGGTTGTTTGGGGAGAGTTTGGACAGATTTGGAAGTCCCAGGTTGGGTTTTCAGCCCCAAAGTGTGGGATTGAACCAGGGGTGAAGGACAAGAGAGGGCCATATTCAAGCACTAAATTCTGTTCTTCCAGGTAATTACGAAGAGTGCCTTTTTCAAAGTAAAAGATTAGAGCATATTAATTCTTTACTATTCCAAGTTTTTTATGTGGCTTTTAAATATTTAGACATATGGAATAAGGGCCTCTATTTCTACCCTTGTCCTGACTTTGACAATGTTAAGGGCAGACGTGATGCTGTATGTCATATATAATTGCTCTTAAGTTTGTGTTGACTGTTGTTTGTTTGTTTGTTTGTTTTTCTGTAAGTTCTTTAAACGTAAGGATGAATAGTAACCTGTAGTATGATGAATACTCTTGGAGTATGATTTGGAAAATCTGTAAATACAGAATTAAGATGATTCATTTCATTCTTATGGATACATGAAATTGTCTAAGGCCTTTTCTGCATATTCTCACCAATGACCAGAAAAAAAGAGCAGACCAAGAGCTAAGGGAGAAGGTATTTGCAAAGATAGTCTCATGGATATTTTAACTGTGTTAAGGAATGAAGCACATGGGTTAATATTATGTATATAATTCAGGCAAGATATGGGCTTTTAAAATATCATATTTTCAAACAGTAGACTTCTCATGTTAGTAACTTCCTTTCTTTTTTCTCACTGAATAACTATTCATAGTTTAAAAATGTCATCCTCACCATTTGATCAAAAGAGAATCAAAGGCCTGGCTGGTTAGCTCAGTTGGTTAGAGCACAGCCTTATAACACCAAGGTCACAGGTTCGGGTCTCCATACCAACCACCTACAAAAAATAAAATAAGATGTAAAAGCATTTTGAAACTCTATTGTATACATATGAAAGTTTCATATATTTTATATTATATAAATAAAAACACATATATGAGGGTACCTCCAAATGTTCATAGAAAAATAATATTGAAAGATAACATGAGGGCTGGCCCCATGGCGCACTTGGGAGAGTGCAGCGCTGGGAGCGCAGTGACGCTCCTGCCGCGGGTTCGGATCCTATATAGGACTGGCCGGTGCGCTCACTGGCTGAGCGCGGTGCGGGCGACACCACACCAAGAGTTGCGATCCCCTTACTGGTCACAAAAAAGATGAAAAAAAAAAAGAAAAAGAAAGATAACATGAATCTTTCCATGAACTTTTTGAAATACCCTGGTATGAATGTTTATTATATAATGAAACTGTACTATATAAACATTAACCTAATTATGATTAACATTAACAAGAATGCCTTTGAGATAAACGTTGCACCATTAGCACTGATTTTGAAAAGATTATAATGACAAGTAATGGTAAGAAATGTCTAAGGCATGTAAACTAGAAGGTCAAATCTATTTTTCCCTCACATTTGATTTTAGTATTTCGTATAATCTCCTTTGTGCAAGTTATTTGTGTATTTGTGTAATCTCTGATCTTTTAGGGTCAAGTTCCAAAGCATGGTGACATTCACCAAAAATAACATTGAGTAGCAGGTGACACATGCTGTGCAGAATCCTGGGGACACATGATGAACAAGCACAGAAGAATTCCCTATTCCAGAAGAGCTTGCAATGTAGCTGAGGAAAGGTAATGAAGAAGCCCAATATACTCGTATTAGCAAACATGTATAATTTTACTTATTCAGATAAGTGCTTTGTTTTAAAGAAAAGTGGCCTATGAGAACATTTCATCAATCAGTGGTTCTCAAGTTTTAGCATGCATTATAAAAAGCTAGAAGGCTTGTTAAAACACTGATTTCTGGACTTTAATTCCATGATTTTGCATATCTAACTACTTCCCCGGTGAAACTTATGCTACAAGTCTTGAGAAGCACGGTTATAAAGAAACCTCACCTAAATTGGGACATGACAGTTAGTGCATTTGTATCCAGCATGCAAAACACCTTGGCCTATGCAAGTGCTAAAGAAAGTCTGCTGATTTAAATTATGTACTTCCTGTAACATGTCCTACTTACCAAGGATTTCATTCTTTTTATGGCCATTTCTTCAGGAGTAATACTGAATTTATTATGACAAACACAATCAATTGTAGCAGAAAATCAACAAGTGGTAGTTTTATGACCAGAACTAAAAACTCCATACCTTGTCCTTTCCTCTTTGAATACTATCACTTAAAAAATATATTTTAAGTAATAAGAAGTTCAGGAAATTTTCCATGAGAAAACAAGGAATTATAATTACTGTAAGTAGAAGCAATAAAAAACTACAAAGGAACAAAAAGCATATTATACAAGAAAAGCAAGTTAAGTAAAATGTTCTGACAAGAAGAAATTAGTATACCACCTATAGTTGAGTTTAAACTAAGGAAACTATACAAATGCAGTCATTACAAGTGTCATGCTCAGGCTCTTACCTGCCTGTAATCCTGCCAATGTAGAGCTAGGGCCAGGTCTGGAGCTTACAGACCCCTCAAGCCCATTGTCCAGACTGGGTCACAAACCCTTCACATGCCAGGCTTGGTCCCCAGACCCCTCACATGCAGGTCTATGAGCTAGGTAACTGGCCAAAGGTCCTTGAAGCCATAGGTCCGAGAGCATGGCCACATGGAAAGATGCCCAAGGCAGACACCAGCGAAGGTGGCAGCGCTGCCCATGCGCACTTACTCCACACACACACACACACACACACACACACACACAATTTGCTTACAAAGAATGAACCGCACCACCCCCAACTGGCCCTAAGGTGAAGGGGGCCTGATTAAATTATTCTATTTTCCCAATAATCCATCCCTTCAGGGCCCCTCACGATACAATCTACATGTTCACAACATCTTCTGTGATGTTCCCTTACTGAGGATAGATGACCCTAACATTCACATATTACACATTTCATCCCAGTCCCAAAAGTCTTTAGCTTGTTGCAGCACCAACTCAAAAGTGCAAAGTCTCATCTGAGACTAAAGGCAAAACTCCTTTCAGCCGTGAACCTGTAGAGCCAAAAACGGGTTCATCTACTTCTAAGAGACAGTGGGACAGACATTGGGTACACATTCCCATACCAGAAGGGAGGAATAGAAAGGAAAACAGGCCCCAAACAAATCTAAAGCCTAAACAGGGCAAACATTAAGCACACTGGGGCATCTGGACCCCTAAAGCATTGGGCAACCTCACTCCTACAGCTCCACCAAGTGCAGCCTATTGAGTTGCCCTGGTGCCTGCAGCTTTTCCAGGCTGGCGCTGCACACTGCCAGCAGCCCCACAGTTCTGGGATCCTGGCAGCAGTCCCATCATCCTGGCTCCACTAGACATTTCCTCAGTGGGGGTTCTCTGTGGAGGCTCCAACCCCACTTTTCTGCTTCACATTGCTCCGTAGATGACCTCTACAGCAGCTCCACCCTTGAAGCAGGTCTCTGCCTGAGTCCCCCAGCTTTTTTATACATCTTCCACAATCTAGGTGGAGGTTGCCACGCCTCCACTGCTCTCACATACTGATGGCCTGCAAACTTAACACAATGTGAACACCACCAAGGTTTTTGGCTTTTGCTCTTTGGAGGTGCTGAGGCAGGATTGCTCCAGCCAGAGCGGCTGGGATGCAGGGAGCAGTTTGCCAAGAGCAGCAGTGGTTCAGGTCTGTCCTCTGGAAAAACTCAGTTCTCCTAAGCCTCAGGGCCTGTGATGGATGGCACCCTCCCAAACTTCTGAAACACTCTCAGGGCCTTTTCATCGTCTTGGCTATTAGCATAATCGCCCCATCCCTGGCTCCTGAATTACTTGAATCAGCTCGGCTTACACTGGCTATTCACTCATAGTCTTGGGCAGTTCTGCAGCATTCACCCACAGTTTGAACAGCTGCATTCATTCAGTCACTCTTTTCTCGGGTTTATATGGCACCTGTTGAGCCATCTGCTTTCTTGGGTTTATACGGCACCTGGCCATCCATTAGGTTTAAGTGGCACCCTCTGAGCCTTCTTAGGTTTAAATGGCACCAGTCGAGCCATCTGTCTTCAGACGAATGGGACATGCATTTACTATATCATCTCCATAGCATGTTAGACCATCCACCCCTAGGTCCCATAGTTGCAGCAGCCAGGGGCTCTCTCTGTTTCTGTTGCTTTCCTACCTCAATTTCTTGTGCACAACAGGTCATGCCCGGAGATGCATAGTTTTCCCCAGCTCACCACTAGGTTGGTCGTCTTCCCTGGTGTGAGAGGCACCAGTTGCTACATGTCATCCTCAAGGATAATCATCCTTGCTTCCAAAAACTCTGCTTTCTGCTGCAAATCTCAATCAGTTTTCAGCATAGTTAACAGCACCTAGGCTCCAGTCAGCAGAAAAGTGGCCACCAGGCACCACATGCTCAAGGATAAACACATTTCCTCCTTCTTCCAAGGGCTTTTGGCTCCTATACCTGCTCAGAATCCTGCCAACTATGCCAATTGTCAAGCTCGTTTACCTGCCCATAATCCTGCCTATGACTCCAATTGTCGAGTGAGGGCTGGGTCTGGAGCTCACAGACCCCTCAAACCCATTGTCCAGACTGGGTCACAAACACTTCACATGCAAGGCTGGGTCCCCAGACCCTCACATGTCAGGCTGGGTCACCAGACCCCTTACATGCAGGTCTATAAGCTAGGTAACTGGACAAAAGGGCCTTAGAGCCATACGTCCAAGAGCAAGGCCGCATGGGCAGATGCCAGCCAAGGTGGTGGCACCTATTTAATGCACACTAACTCCACCCACACACACACACAATTTGCTTACAAAGAATGTGCTGCACCACCCCCAACTGGCCCTCAGGCAAAGGGGGCCTGATTTAATTATTGTATTTTTCCAACAACAAGTTACATGTATTTGAAATGTAGTGTGTCAAATATTGCAAGCTTCACCAAAGTAGTTAAATGCCAGATAATTCATATTTTTAATATTTTGCTCCCAGCTACCTATTTTTGTTGTCTTAATAGTAGAATGATATGTATCAAAACAAACTGGAAAATTAAGCATTATACAAACATAATACTGTAGTAAGGCATTATGGCTGTTCTTACTATCATATAATTATAACAGATGGAAAAACAGAATTAAAATTCAATGTGGTTATAATTTTATGATAGTATTTACTTTATAGATATTTTAATGTTAATAAAATGATGATTATAATAAAAAATTTGGGAGATAAAGTTGTGCATGAGTCAATAAATTATTCACTATTTTCCCTCTAGGCTACAAATACACAATGCAAGTACACTATAATATTCAATTAATGGAAGAAATGGCCTTTGTATGCATATAAAAGAAGCTATTCCTAAATGTTTCCTTGAGGCTATAAAGTTAAATCAAAATTCTTCAGCCTGACATTACTGAGGATTCTGCCTCCATCTACAAAAATCAAGTTTGTTTTTTAATTCTAAAAAACAACTCTGAAAAAGGTGACCTAATGCTTCTCAACCATAGTTTTGCACAAAGAATTTGCCTCTAAGTATTAAATGTGTGTTAGCTGGCAATTAATGATAGACTGATTTATCATAACAACCATATGTCTCACCAAAAGTAATATATGTACCAAAATATAAATATACAATATGAAATGTCATAATCAATACCTTTCATATCTACATTGGATAACTAAATAAAAGCAAAACTGGAAATAATTTCTGTGTGCTCTTGATGCAATTTCTGTTTTTTGTCATTACAAAACATTACAGGAACAAAATGGCTAAACTAATAAATGTAAACTAGAAAGTACTAATTTGAAGAGAAAAATGCTTAAAGTTAGTGTCCAGATAAAATAACAGAAACTCTTAAAATATTGTTAGTTCTAGGTAAAAATTGACCTCTAAGATTCTCAGAAACTAAAGAAAAGAGAAGTGTAACCAATCTTAAGATTCAAAATAATCCTAAAATAAAAGTGTTTTCTCTGATTTTCTGAAACTGAGATTCTGGAGAATTTCCCTATATGCCTCTTGAAGGGAACACTGTGTGATATAGTGGAGAATATCCTTTCAGATTCCATACAGTGATTATAAAGGTAAATTTCACATACGAGCTCCTACAGCTCCCCTCAATCCAAGCTAAGTACATGATACCATATGAAAGTCCAGTAAAAACAATTGTTCAAGATGTCAAAGCACTGAGGTCCAAATGCGGTTCTCAGAGAGTCTGACTTACTGTGAGGGTACTATTCTCAACATCAGTACATTGTCCAGGAGCAACACCACTAACAGTAACTGCAGTTTTTTGTTTGTTCATTTTCATTTTTTTTTTTAATATTAAGAAAGAATGAGGTTATAATCTGGATAATCTATATACATTCTGGTGATTAAAGTCAGCTCAGATGCTTTAAAAATCAGCTAAGGATTGTTGATATCTGATATGAAAATTAAATTTCAAAGCAAGAAATTTTGTCCAAATAAGTGGCCACCCCATCTTTGCAGGAAGATAGTTAGAAGAAAGTGTTCAGGGCCTGATATTTCCTTGGCAAATAATTCAGCATCCAATCCAACATAAAAATAAATAAATGACTGAGGTCTTAAAGACCTGTACCACACAGGACGGCCTCAATGATTTTAGTCTGAACCATTTTCATAGCAAATTGTACCAATCACTCACCAGAACTTATAAAGCATAACATTTTAAGCGATTTGACTTCCCAGTGAACCATTAAAAGCTAAATTAGTTGTAAAATATACCCTGAGGTAACTAAACATTTTAGCTTGCTGGATACAAGCCAATTAGACATTGGAGAACGTATGCCAAAAATTGATTTGGAGAAGTTGATCCTAAGTCATTCCATCTGGCATAAACTGCTAGCTACTAGACAACCATAATAAAGTCATCTCATCAACATGTTGCAGAATATGGATCTTTTGGTCATCCATAGTAATGGCAACTATTCATTCAGTTCATCTAAGAGCTAGTTCACTCATCCAAAGTTAAAGAAAGTATCTCAAAAACTTTGATTTTGAGAAACTGGATCTTGGTATATTTCTCAACTTCATATCACCAGCAGTTTCATGAGTAATAAAATTATGTAACTATATACTACACTCATCTACATTGTGTGCATTATAATTAAATGGGATTCAAGATACTGCTTAAAAATGAAAAGCACATGTACAAAGTTATAATGGTATAAATCACTTGAAGTCTATAATTTGAGACAAAAATTAGCATAATCTATTTTTGCCACTTTTTAACCATCCCAATCCTTAGTAGATGTTTACATTTTATCACGTCTCAGCAAAAAGTAAAGGCAAAAATTTTCCTGTGATTGAATCTGAGAAGTAATACAAGAAAAGTACAATATCTAAATTATATTTTTATCATTATAAAAGGAAAAAATAATGTTCTCTTACTATTTAATTTTTTCAATAGTTGTGAATAAGACAATTTTTCTAAATAACACATGACACTCGGGGGTGGGGGAGGAACCAGAAAAATCTAGACTAAGATCATTTTCTGTAATAACAAATCATACCACCTGCTGAATATTATTCCTCATAAAAGAATATTTAGTGTTGAAGTTGTATAATCTATAAGGTAGAGATTACTCATGTTGATGACTTAGAAAACACTTGAAATAGCTCATCATTTTCCAATCTCTTATTCTTTAATTCTAGACACCTATATATAACCAATGAATTTAGCTTAAGGAGATTGGTACCAAGGCAACCTGTCCTGAATAGCATCCTGACAGGACCACATTCCAGACTTAGTAAGATGAGGGGAAGTAGGTAAATGGAAAGCAGCATCTGCTCCATTTCCTAAATGAAGCTGGTGTAACAGAGGTTTCCATAAAGAATGATAACATCACGGAAGCGTTTAAACATAATTGGAATGCTCTCAGTAAAATTACCCCAATAAATGTGCTTAGAGTCTTCCTATGACCTTCTGCATCTAATTGGCAAAATTTAGTAGGAAGATAGAAAAGCAATAAATACAGAGTGTTCATTTTAGAGTTTCAGCAGCATAATCACTACTTATTAGTAATGTTTTGCTTTCCTTTATCTTTTTGGATCTCATTGTTGAGTTTCAGAAATCGCCTTATAATACTTATAACCATTATGCATGTATTCACACACATATATGAGTAATATGTATTCCTTTAAGATTTGTCATTGAATAACACATTGAATTAATTAGAACTTAAATAAATGATTATTATTTCTGCATTATCTGACTCTGAAAATTTTAGTGTTTTCTATTAAATTGAAATAGAAATATTCTAAGATTCTGGTTTTAAGCCATTTAAAAGACCTAGAACCAGAACACTGCAAGAATTGAATCATTAGTAGAGACTTAGAAGTACATGTATTCAATCTATTTTACTAATATTCTATCATTTGCTGGAGTGGTGTTGATGCCCACCTCACATATCTTCTATGTGAAAATCCAGATTAGAAAGACTTAGTTGAATTATAATGTCAAATATTAGAGAGTTTTATTCATGTGCAAACTCACTAAATAATAGTCAAATTATAGTTCCTTGTATATTATATTTAATTAAAGAAGAAATGATACTCAACTTAGAAAAATTTATTTTTTCAGATAAATACTGCAACTGATGTATTTAGTTAAAATTACTCTTTGGAACCAATGAAAAATAATCATATATGTAAAATGCTTCTTAGATACAGTTTTAATATTTGTTATCTTTTTCTGTTCTGAAAAAAAAATTATTTCAAATCCATATTCAATGAGAATGAGAGCAATTAATACTGTAAATCCAAGCTGAAGCACATCATTCTTCCTCTGCTATCTTCATGCTTCCAGGAACTTTCTTTACCTTTTGAAATAATCTGATACACAATAATTCTCTTTATGGAAATTTTAGATCTCTTTTTCATTTCCAATTTTGCTCTTAAATATAGGGCCTTCAGCACTTACACAGACCCGATGTTCGTGCAAGAATGAGTCTGATGCCATAACAGTCATTAGAAAGTATTAAATTAGGACACAGTCACAATACCAATTACAAGCATGGTTAGAAATAGAATATGGAAAGAAATCTGTGGATGCATATAAATGGCTATCCATTTGTATAGTGTTCTACACATAAACACTAAGATTCTAGATGAAAACTTTCATTCTGAGTTATAGCTCCATTTTTTTTCTGCTTATATGTTAAAACATCTACATGGTTTTCTATTACAGGCTTTAAAACAGTCACCACTGGGCAATGCAATATTTTAGCTGACAGACAATTAGCATAGAGGATCTTAATGTGCTGTTGGGAGTGAAATAATATTACATATTGTATAATTTTATGGCAGGAACATTATGCGTATACCATAAGATCCACTTGTAGAAAACAGAAATGCATTGATTTTTCAGTTATAGTGAAGCAGAAATTGCTTCAATGCACTGGAATACATACTCGTGAATGCTACTTGAGTGAGCTTCTACTTACAGTCAAGTTTTCTGCCAGGAACAAAAAAGCATTTGTAATACAGTGGTTACCCAATGTTTTAAAGAATGATCTGATACAATTTTTACAAAATGAAATCTCAGTTTTCTTACTTATTCAGGCACAGAGAAAGTTGATCTATGAAATTTGTCATTGATGGACTGTTATCTGCTGAGTTAATGATTTCTCTGAGCTTTACTTCTTCACCACATGGCAGCAAAAATAACAGTAGAGAACTGCTATTATAAAAGCAATTAACATTAATGTGGGATTTAGGAAAGTTATGAAGATGTTTTATAAATATCAGTTTTTATCTTGAATCCCTTAAGTGGGACAGTAGATGCCACCAACCAAATCCTTTTCAGGAAAAACTATCTTAATTTTTTTCTTTTAGAATTTTTATTTATTATTAGCATATTCATTCTTACAAATCACGATATTTCTTTATGTTCTTTGCCTGACAACACTTCCCAAGCCCCCTCCCACCCTATGCCCTATCTCTAGTATCTTAACTTTAAAAAAAAAGGAAGGAAAGAAGGAAGGAAGGAAGGGAGGGTGAGAGGAAAAGAAGGAAGGAATGAAAGTGTAGAGGAAAAAATCTTAGAAAGTCCAAAACTGTATCTTCCTGTTGCTTTGCCTCACACAGATTTGTCACCTCTCTTCCCCTGGGTGACAGAGCTGCAAAAGGATTACTTAAAGCCCTCTCTTCCAAGCAGTGAGAGTCCCTGAAGGGGCTAATTTCCTGGAACCCTCAAGACAGAGGCATTCCTTCCTTTTGGGAAATAATCATGAACTGGGTTTCTTGCCCCACATTTATTCTCCAGACCAGGAAGTTACAGGCAAAGAATATAGGTGGGGTTATAGTTCAACAATAGAGGCTGGTAGCATCGGTGAAATAACAAGGTGACATTCCATAATGCAATTTGCAAAAGGTTAAGTGGATTCACCAACAAAAGCTTGATCTTAGCAAACATTCCATTTCCCTACAGCAGCTTCCCAGTATCTTTACGTATCAATCAGTAACTTGTCTGTCCTTGAGCCAGCAACCTTGCTGTGACACAACTCTCCATCCACAGCAGAGACCCTAGCCTGAGGAAAGTTTCCTGTCTTTTGCAAGGTTAATATTTCTATACATAATTTTAAGAAGTTAGGCTAAACCTGAAACTGCAGGGCTTTGGGAAATTAGGTCCTGTGAAATACACTTGCTCCACAAATGCTGGTATACTTCACATCTTTCTATATTACATGTCAATATGGAACCCATATTACATTACAGTACAAAAGTATAGAAATAAACATAAAGAATAGGGATTTTGTATTATCATATAATAATTTCTAGCAATTTATATTAGCTATTTTTCCTTGTTTTATAGGGAAATACTGTTTATACATATGATTTTATGTTATCAACCATATTTCATAAATCCAAAAATATTTTAAAATACATTGGAAGTTATTAAAACAGCATTATTCATTCAGAGGTAGCATGTTACTAAGAAAGTATCATTGGAAAAGAAAGCATTTTCTTTTGAGAGTAATGTATGTGTCTGCGTTAGCAATAGAGTTTGTATCTGTCAGGACAAGCTAGGTTACACTGTGATAACAATCTGAAAATCTCAACGAAGGTTTATTTCTGTTACATGTTCCATGACTATCAGGGTTGACTGGGGCCCTGCTGCATTCTGTCCTCAGTCTGAATCCCAGACTTAGAGAACATCCACCAACTCAAACTGTCACTGAAGTAGGGAGAAAGAGAAAGTGGTGAATCACATTGGTGCATAAAACTCTGCCAAGAGGTGACACACTCTGGAAAAAGCAAGTCTTATGGCCACACTTCACTTCAATACCACAGGAAACTGCAACTTATCAAGTGCGCAGGAAGAGAGATGGAAGTACTTGGTTAATAGTGTTAATGATTAACACAGGAGTGTTAAGAAATCATACTTGACTAGCAAATTCTAGTTATACAAGTCTGGTTATTATAAGATTAAAGCCTACATTATATTATTAAATACTGTTGGCTTAAGCAATAACAAAACAAAATATACTGCTACTTTGATACAATTTATAATTTATTCTTAATAAAGCAAGAATAGCAGTATTTGAGAAAGGTCACAAAATAAGTCCAGATAGGCTATGTAACAATATTAAAATGTCTCTTAAACAACAAAGACCTATAGTTACACAATTTTTAATGAGTGACCAAGGTGTTTTGCTCATCATAGTCACTCAGGTGCACAGATCAATAGAATCTCCTCTTATGTCCATTTAAACACATGTTTTCATCCATTATCTCTTTGCAGGAAGAGAACATGGAGACTCCACTAGGCTCATGAGCACTTCTACTTCAAAGTGACAATTCTGAATCCCTAGAGAGAATAAATGCCCCACGTCTTGATGAGCCTGGGTTACCCCCATTATGAATATGAGAGTAATTACCACTGACAAAGTGTATTCTTCAATAAATCAAAAATTCCATTTAATAGCACAAAGTATTTCTAATTTAACATTACAACACTGAGTGGTAGCCACTGGCTTAGCTTTTCAGTATTTGCACTAATTTTATTTATTTTTCTAATAAGAATGCCAAGCTGTAATAACCTTCAATAGCTAGTTTGAGTATTTGGCTAAACCAGTGAAAGGAAAAAAGAAAAACCTACAAAACATTGCATCTTATATAATAAGAGTAAAAATTGAGGAGTATATTAATGGACCAGAAGGACACTTTGGCCCACAATGAGCCCTGATCTGCAATTTCAAAACCACTGATATAGAGGAATGTCCCTCGGAAGAATGGAAGTAGCCCTTGTTCTAAAGGCTAGAATCTATACATTTAAAAAATAACAGTAAAATCAATTTAGGGCAATTAACTATCACAAGTTTTACAAATACTGGGAAAGTACATTATATAATGGAGATTGATTACTTTCTTTAAAAATAGAAAGCATATCTAGGAAATTTTTTTTTTTTTTTGTCCTTTTTTTTTTGGAGACTGGCTGCACCGCGCTCAGCCAGTGAGCGTTGTGAGCGCACCGGTCATCCCTATATAGGATCTGAACCCGCGGCAGGAGTGCTGCTGCACTCCCAGCACCGCACTCTCCCGAGTGCACCATGGGCTTGGCCCTCTAGTAAAATTTTAAAGAAAATTTTTTTCTGTAACTATGCATATTTATAATTGAAAATACAAATCACTTAAAAGAGAATGGTTCTATATTGCATATGCTATACTTCTCATATTACAGACAAAAGAGGCCTACAAATTGCCCCAAAACTATCTGTATCTTTATGAATAAAAACTATCAACAAACGACTAATTATGTTACCCTAATATTCAGATATAGACATTACTTGCAGTCTTCTAAATATCTATGTCTTTCCAAGTTTAATATGTTTTCAGGCTTAATTAAAGTAAATGAATAATAACCCAATAATAGAAAACAGAGTGAATAACAAGAAAGAACAAGGAAGATAGAAAATGCTCATCTTCTACAGTATTTTAATTTCAAGGGATTAGTGGATCACGTGCCTTTAATGTTGAAACTTGATCAAACATGATTTTATTTTTTAAGTGCTGAAGAGAATAAAAATGAATGTGTGTATTTTGCTTTGTCCTATTAAAAAAGAAAAATAAATGCATTTAGAATACTTAGCCAATATAGTCAAAAAGGTCTACTTTCTGCTAGTGGTCAACTAAAACTAAATTCTTGGTTCACATCCAGCCCAAGGATGACTGATCTGTTGCCAGAAGCCCCCAGGGCTCCTGAGCTGGGGTGGAGGTGCCCAAGGGCCTCAGCCATAACCCCCCTCCCCCACCATCTGCATCCAGCCCAGTGACTACCTAGCCGCCCCCAGAAGCCCCCTGGGCTCTTGAGTTGGTGGGGGAGAAGGTACCACAGGCCTCAGCCACGCTCCCCTCACCATCCACAACCAGGCCAGCAAAGGAGCCAGCCCTGGGCCAGCCCTGCCCCTTCCCCTCCCCTCTACCCCTCCCTCTCCCACTGAAATGCAACATCTTAGAATTTAAAATAAATAAATATTTTTAAATGTAAAAATAAATAATTAATTATATTTAATTAAATTCTTAACTGGTCAAAAAAGTTGGCATACTTAGCAACTAATAACCAACAGTTCCTTAGATTTAGTCAATAGGTAAATTAATTTGGCAGAAGAAAATTCTATGCTATATCTAAACATTGTACATTTGTTTTTTAAACCCAGCAGTTTTTTTTTCTATTTTGTCAAAGCATTAATCAAAAGAATCTAGCCTGTCATTTAATATAAACTAAAATCCTTCTACTTTGTTATTCCTATCTATGTTTGCTTTTACTGCAAACAAATCTAATTGAGTGGGATAAAGAGAAACTTAATATAGTATTTTCTTATTCATTGTTTTAAACACATTCCACATTTACAGTTAGATTTTTCCTATCATGATTTGTCCTTAGAGAATATTGTTTATGTAATTTTTTCGTTTATTTATGTAAACTTTAAACTGCTGCTTTATTTCACTCAAATCAAGTGCAGTCATTCACTGCATAATGATGCTTTGGTCAAGGACAGACCGCATATGCTACAATGGTGGAGCTTAGGAGCAATAGGCTATACTGTATAATTTAGGTGTGCAGTAGGCTATAACGTGTAGGTTTGTGTAAGAACACTCTACAATGTTCGCACAACAAAGAAATTGCCTAACAATGGTTTTCTCAGAATGTATCCCATTGTTAACCAACACATGACTGTACGTGCATTTCATTGAATAACACGTCTCAGGTTAGTCTATAAAAAAAAAAAATCTGTGTATCTGTGTATCTACCTGTGTCTACTGTTAAAAAAATAACAGTGGTATTCACTCAGAGAAAAAAAAAACACTTTGATTAGTAGCAAGAAGAAATATATGTTTATAACAATTCATTAGTAGATTTTCAGATAATTATAAAATTAGGGGAATGTTGTGTGGGAGAAGTAGCACCTTGTCTTTGGTACAGAACCTATCCCTGCCCCTGTAGAATACAGACTTAACTACAGTGTCAGTGGTTCACTGACATGCCTGCTTTCTCTACCTACATATATTAAAGATCATCTTGAAAATGCTTGTCTTTCAAACATTTGTAGATAATTATCATTGATCTGCAATCAATTGAATCTTGCATATTTCAACTCAGTTCCTTTTAAGATATCTTTGTGTAATTTTAATGTATAAGTTTCCTCTTGTCTATGCACCTGTTTATCAGTGTGTTTAAAATAGAGCATGGCACCATGATGCAAAATACAACAGGTGTGATAGCATGTGAATACTGTGGAATAGAGGAACCCAGTTACCTCTATTCTCACCAGATTTTGACTAGCGTAGTCTGAAGTCCCACTGGCTGCCTTGGGAGCACTTTCACAATTGTTACTTCTGTTATGATTATAGTCAAATTAGAAACCCAAGGTCTTCTACACAAGAAGCACTGCTAAGTCAGAGATCCTGTATGCAGTTAAATTTTATCTTAAATATAGGCCTACATATTAAATATAAATATACAGAGATCCTGTATGCAGTTAAATTTTTATCTTAAATACAGGCCTACATATTAAATATAATATATTGACCTACAGTCAATTGATCTTTGTTAATTTCCAATTTTTCTGAATAACAGTGATTTTTCTGTATCCAGATTCTGTCATCTTACATATGTATTATATATTCCTGTATTGATTTTCTATTGCTGCTGTAACACTTTCCCATAAATTTAATGGCTTAAAATAACAACAAAAAAATTATTATTTCACCATTTTGTAGGTCAGAAGTCAGACATGGATCTCACTGAGGTAAAATCAAGGTGTCTGCAGGGCTGTGTTCTTTTCTAGAAATTCTAGGGAAGAATCAGTTTCCTTGCATTTTCCAGCTTCTAGAGGCCTCAGGATTCATTTTATATAATCTTCCTAACTTTAAGGTCTTTAAATGTAATCTTGTTCTCATGTAACATATTTACATATTCCAGGGATTAAAGTGTAGATGTTTTGGGGGAGCTATTATTCTGTGTAATACAGTTTCTTATTAAATCAAAAATTTTAATTAATTAAAATAATTATTTAATACTAATAATAATTTCTAAGAATATATCACGTGCTTATATAAGTGCTAGATAACTGTCCAGGGTTATAGTAATCAATTAATATCAGCTCCCACTTTAGATATATAGCGGATGCAGCTCCATCGGTATATAAACTGTTACAGTGGCATAAGAAAAGTGTACGATAAATATTTTTTGCTCGTAGTTTGGTGAACAAAACTGATGTAGTCTCTGCCCTCTTGGAATTTATCATCCAGGAAGGAGATAAACAGAAGCAAATGGATATACAAAAGGTAAACACAAATTTTTTAAAGTATCATGAAGGAAAACACAAACGGCCATGAAAGTGAATAACAGGATGGGATCTGACCTAGTGTGGATGGTTAGAAAACATTCCCTGAGAAAGTAGCATTTAAACTGAGACCAAAATATGAAGAATTAATGACAAAAAACAAGGTGGGGGTACTGAGGAATGATACGAGTAAATAAAAAGGTTGAAGTACAGCACTGAGCTGGGAATGAGCTCAGCACTTTGTGGAACTTTAAGACCAGGTGGATTGGGTCATGGTGAATGAAGGGAGCAGGTGGAAATACATGAGCCTGGGAAGTCATTGGGGGATTAGCAGCCCTGTTGTATCGGTTAATCACAGACACAGTGGTATGTCTAATGGGAAAGTGAGATTTTTTTTTCTTTTTTATGATTAGTGAAGGAAAGGCATATAGAGATGATCTTTCAGAAAACTTGAATTTGGAGTTGGAATTTGAATAATGAATGACAATTTATCAGACACACGAGGAAAAGAATGCCATTCTAGACAAAATGAATAGCATGCATAGAAGAAAGGAGGGAAGAAACAGCAATTTTTTTGCCACGGTAAAAGTTTTATGAACATGCTTTCTCAGTTGTAATTTATCTCTTCAGTAAAAAGGAAGGAATATCAAAAGGATGGGTGTAGAGGCTGCATTATCATGTGAGAGAAGTGTATCTAAGTTGATGTTAATTCATTAATCTACCCTCTGAATAAACTTATTTAATCATCATTGAACCCACTCAACTGAGCAGAAACTGTTTCAGAAAATAGCAAGCCCAAGTTTGAATTCTTATTTTGCTAACATATTTAATCAACATATTTAACCTCTTTGGACCCATTTTATAATAGTGGATAGTCTAACATGCCTCCTGGAGTGTTGATAATATACCTTTAATATTATTAATGTAAGTCTATGATCACCTGCATTGTTTGTATTCCCTCTATAAATATTTATGTGATTATTATATGTAAAGCACTATGCATTTTGAAAGGTACAAAAACGTTATCCGGTTCTTAATTGTGCAGTTCATAAAGGGATACACCACTGATACGAGTACAAGAAACTATAAGATAGAAGGGGATATTTTATAATTGGCACAGTTAATCTATTATTGCAATTCATAATAAGAAAATGTTAAATATTATGAAAAATTTAATTGAGGTATTTTTGTGGCCTTCTATAATGGAAAAATGAGGGATTATTGAAGAAAGGACTTTTTATTTAGAGAGAAAAGCCAAAGTAAATACCAAAAAGTATAAAGGGAAGGTAGTCCCTTGGCTGGAACACCAGGGGACTCTCATATTCAGACAAACCATGAGGACAGCTGGCTTCTAAATTTGCAGTTTCTGAGCAACACTGCAGTCTGGTTCTATAGAGTTTCTGTCTTGACACTTATCCAGTTTTCTCGTATTTGTCTACTTATTATGTAGCTTTGATTTGTGGCTGTTTCTGGTTCCTTCTTTAGGTCATGATCTTTTATTACTACTTATTCTTGTGGACTCAAACCTTACCCATTGCTGCAACTGTTATTCAAAATTTCAGTGTTTCCTTTCCTTACATATACATATATAAGTAGAATTAAAAATGTATATTGTTATGATATTTTCCTCCTTGGGAACAGAAGGACTAAAGTTTATTTGATTATACATAATTAATGCTTAATTTTGGAATATAATATTTAAAGAAAGCTGAAAATCTTTGCATCATGTAAATACATGTTTTTCATTTTTAAATATGTTTAAACATTTTTTCACTAAGAGACATAACATGAGTTAGTTGATATGTTTAAATAGAAAAGATTATAAAAACATATATTTTCTCTCATAGGTAATCCTGCAGTTGGTGTATTAAGTTCTCTGTGTGTATGCGTGTATGTACATGCATAAGCATGTATGTGTGTGTCTGTGTGTGTGTGTTTTGAGGGACATCTTGAGATCTGACTTTGTTCTTTAATCTCTATTCTATTCTGAGAACAAGAACCTCAGAATTTTAGGCAGGGGATAGGAGGAAGTAAGTCAAATTTGAGGAGGGGTCTTTACCATCATGAAGCATTGAATATATATTGAGCCTTCTATAGATTTCAAAGACAATTCCAGAAAGTTTATTTTAAATAACTCCTGTCGAATATGTTACAATATGAGAGTATAGGTGCTATGGTACCATTTCTACAGCTTAGGAAACCGAGGCAATGGAGGCTAAAGTGAATTGCCCAAGCTTACATAGTTATTCCATGGAGTTCCAGGATTCAACACTGGTGGTCTGGTTTCAATGCCTTTATAACTAAAGATGCTCCATGACTTACAAAGGGATTATGTCTTGATGAACTCACCATAAGTTCAAAAGATCACAAGTTGAAAATGCATTTAATACACCTAACCTATCAAACATCATAGCTTAGCCTAGCCTACGTTAATCATGCTCAGAACACTTAGATTAGCCTATGGTTGGGCAAAATCATCTAAAACAAAGCATATTTTATAATAAAGTGCTATAAATCTCATGTTGATTATTGAAAATTGTACTGAAAGTGAAAAACAGAATGGTTGTATGGGTACTCACCACTAGCGTATACAGGTGAAAACACCATCGCAAGGTCAAAAAGTCATAAATGAAATCATCGGTAAGTCAGGGACTGTGTTCTATGCTCCTGATTCTCCCCAGTATATAATGAAAAGAACTTGAGAGTATCTAACTACAAAACCAAGCACCAGAAAGAGGGCATCATTTTCTATTTTGCTATACAATCTTGGTTTAACTGGTTTGTTTGCCCTTGTGAGTAAAGTTTTGGGCATAATGGGGGTTGAGGAGATTTTTTTTCAATGGAAATAATTAGATCATTACACAAACACAAACTAAGGACTAGGACTAACGCTGAGAACTTTACCCCAAGTCATAAATGACTTAAGGTCTTAAGACTAACTATAATGATCAACAAAACTTGTACTCAGTGACCCAGTTTATGTCACAACTCAAACAGAGAGGCTTTGGTACCAAGACTTGTTGAAATTTTGGAAAAGACAGCATGCAGACTCTTCCAGCTTATTTTTCTCTCTTGGAAGGAGACCCAAACCACCTAGAGTTTTGTTAAACCTTGGATCTTCCCAAAAAGAAATTCAATCTTTCATGCTTCTAGAAAATTTGAGGTCATCAAACATTAATTATGGCAATGATCCTTAACATAATTCTCTTAATCTCTTGATCACCATTAGATTTATATCCTTAAACATTGCTTTAATTTGCAAAAAGTATTTATGATAGGCTGTTTATTGGAGATACAAATCCATACCAGCTATCTGGAGAGCCCCTTTTCTGGGGAAATTTTTGCCCACTGATCCTTTGGAATGGACAAGAAATTAACACCCTTAGCCACAGCCAGCCAGACCAAGAGTTGACTCTGGACTGGAGAAGAAACAATTCATAAATCAGTTTGTGATTTGCAACATGTAGGCTTCCATATAAAGATGATTTGGATCAATTGATACTCTCTCAGGAAGACAGAATCAGAAGAAATATTGTCGCTTTGCCTCACACAGATTTGTCACCTCTCTTCCCCTGGGCGATGGAGCTACAAAAAGGATTGCTCAAAGCCCATTTTTTCTGAGCAGTGAGAGACCCCCAAAGGGGTTAATTTCCCAGAAATCTCAAGGGAGAGGCATTCCTTCCTTTGGAAATTAACTATGAACTGGGGTTCTCATCCCACATTTATTCTCCAGACCAAGAAGTTACAGGAAAAGTACATAGGTGGCATTATGGCCAATTACAGTTTAATAATAAAGGCTGGTAACATCAGTGAAACAAGCAAAGTGACATTCCATAATGCAATTTGCAGAAGGTTAAGTCGATCTACCAACAAAAGCTTGATCTTAGCAAACATTGTTTTTCCCTACAGCAATTTCCCAATATTTTTACATATCAGTCAAGTGACTTCTCTATCCTTGAGCCAGCAACTTTGCTGTCTTACAAAGACTTTAGCCTGAGGAAAGTTTCCTGTGTTTTGCAAGATAGACATTTCCATATATAATTCCAAAAGGTTAGGATAAACCTGAGACTACAGGGCTTTGAAGAATAGGCCCTGTGAAATACATTTGCTTTATAAATGTCAGTATATTCCACAACTATGAATCTGTACTATTTGGTGATTGAGACACCACCCTCCCCACAATTGTATTATAAAAGGCAGATGTAGGACCTTTTGAATTGGGGTACAATAAGGCACAATAGGATATCAAAAGAAAGAGCATGCAGAAAGAACTGGTAGTAGAAGACACTACCTGGCTCTGAGATGTGCAGAAGATGACTTCTGCAACCTTGTTATTAGAAACTTTATTTCCATTCACTTGATACTCACTTTCAACATCAATGGACTCCTTGAGATCTTTGTATGTTTTCACCTCATCCAATTTCATTTGAGATAGTTTGAACGGGTTACTATTGCAAACAAAAGCCAACAAAAGCCTTGAGTAGAATAACAAAAATTCATTTAAAGGCATTTTCCTCTTTTTCAAAAATTTGTATTCGTTTTTGTTTAGTTTAAAAGTATTACATGACTATTAAAAATAAGAAAAGAATTCAAAGATGTACAAAGCTAATAATCTCCAGGTGGGTATTCAAAAAGTATTCAAAGGTATTCAAAAGATATTCATTATCAGTAGCCTTTTTTTGGTCAACATTCTTCATACTCAAACAAACAAACACTTCCTTTTATCATTTAATAACACATCACGGCTATTCCTTTAGGTCAACAGTTACGTATTTTATTCAGTTTCTTTAAAATCAACATAGTATTCTGAATAATGATTATCTTACAATTTGTTCAACATTTTATCCCAGTAATTAATGAAAAGAAACCTAATAAATGAGGAAAACTTAAAATTATATATCAAAAGCTGGCTTTTTGAAAAGGAGAATAGAAGAAGCATCCTCTTAGCTGCACTGATTAAGGTAAAAGACATACTAAAAGTATAATTAGGAGTGAGACAAAAGATAGAATCAAAGTTCAAAATGATCATAAAAATATTATCGTAACTGTATGTGGGATCCGAACCCTCGGCGGGAGCGCTGCCACGCTCCCAGGCGGCGCACTGTAGCAGTGCGCCACCGGGCCGGCCCAGAAATTAAACTTTAATGGCTACCTTCTAATATGTATCCTTTAAAGTGTAGTTTGTACACAAGCTGGGTAATTTATGCTAATCTTTCTTATTTGATAACTCTGTCATATTAGTGAGTAAGTGGAATAAGCCATTGAAATGGCTTAAAGTGTGTAAACCCACAGTCCTACAGTGACTACTGTTGTTTGTGTGGAAACATCATTCTTTATGGAGGATATGACAGAGCATGCCAAAGGGGAAGCCTGTAGTAGATTTTTTTATATTAAAGTATCAAAAAGTTTTGGTAATTCCCTTTGTTTTGTTGGCATTATTTGGATAATAAAATATACCTAACATCGTATCAAGCATTTTTATTTTAATTTATCCATGGGGATATTGAAATTATGACTTTGGATTTATTTTAAGAGATAGATTGGTAAATTGGTGTGGTGTAAAGAGGCTTTTTTTTTTTTTTTTTTTTG
>NW_007731120.1:15127-72921 GCF_000696425.1 Galeopterus variegatus | reverse complement strand
TAAAGGTTTATTTATTCGAAATTGTATATCCTTTTTATAGAGCTAAAAGTTTATATTGCAAATACCTTTCTTTAAAGGCAGAGTGTAAACTCTTAGGAATAAACTGTTTAGTTCTTTAATGACCAACTTCTCCACTCTTGTGATCCTGACAAATCTTGCAGAACTCTTAACTAAAGCAAGTTCTATATTGGTAATACCAAGGTTGAGGGTTCCAATCCCTCTACTGGCCAGCCACAAAAAAAAAAAAAAAAAAAAAAAAAGTTTTATGGCAGCACCTGCTTACCTATTTCTGTTTACTGTTTATATGAAAGTAGTAATGTAATAATTATAATAGAAGTATTCTTCTATTTAAAGTTTATATAAATTCATATGTAATTTAGATTCTATGTGACGTTACCTTATTAGTGTAAATCATTCCATTGAAACTCTAATAAAGATACTAGAAAAACAACTCAGAGGATTTTTAATTTTGATGCCTGATTTGTGACTCTGCATTTTTTTCTGTATTCAGATGTGTAAAGGCCTAATAGTTTGTGATGCTTTGTAGTTACATAAAGAATTTAAATATTAAAAAATATATATATATATTATCATAAGAAATTTTAAAATCACAAGAAAATTGATGATGATATAGAAAACTATTGGATCATAATTGACCCATGAAGAAGCAGAACGCATCAAAACCATAAAAGGATCAGGAACCAAATTTAAAGACCTACCATTCATAATTGCAAAAAGTCCACATGGTTTTAAAGTTGAGTTCTATTCAATCTTTTTACAAGTGACAATTCCATTGTCCATTGAAATAGTCCAAAATGATAAAAATATGAAAATTTACAGATTTTTTGATGCTAGCATAACCTAAGTACCATTACCTGATACAGCAGGAAAGACTATTGACAATGTATACTAAATATGATAATAATCTAGGTTAACACTGGAATTTTCTACTCTGTTGTCAGTTTTTAGATCTCTCTATCCTGAAGAAAAATACATTGAATGGGACATACCAATATGAAAAAATATATTTTCAGCTATTATGTGTTCACATGGTCCACAGTTTTAGCAATCTAATACAAATTTCAAAGGCAAGCATATTTTTTGGAGTCACAAAGAAAATACACAAGCACCAATGACTTCTGCACAGAGGGATCATTTCAGGTAGTACAAAGGAAAACCTTTTCTTATCTTCTTGCTATTATTCCCCAGTTGATGAAATCTTTTAATGTCTGATACAATTGCAAACTCAGGGACTTAGAGTTTTATGTCAAATTTTATGTTAGAATGTACATAACTTTTCTCATGCAAAAAAATGTTGCTGTAGACTTGATAAAGAATGAGACTCAGACAAAAATTAGCAAATAATAAAAAACTACAGTGATGCAATTTGAAACTGAAGAAGGAAAAGAATAGGTAGTAAATTTTCCTCTTGGAGGCAGCAACTTTAACACTAGAGCCACACTGCACATTTTTCTTTTATGATAATTGTTTTACAGATGATTATGCATTAGATAACTGTTTAGTAAATTATCTATGGCTTGTACCTTATTATCAATTATTTTTAATTGGGAGCTTAAGTAGCTGTGTAATCTTACCCTGAAATTTTATCATAATATCCTATAAACCCTAACATCAGTTAAATATTTCTAAAGCATAGGTTTAATGAAGCTAATAACTTTTGCTTTCCCTGTCAGTTCACTTAAAATATTACCTCAGCCATTTTTTAAATTTTTGTCAGGACTTTCTTTTTAATGTTAGCATTTATGTATGCATTTAATTTAATTTAATGTGTTTAGTTGGTATTATTGCTGAAAACCCCAGGATTTTTGTTTACTATTTGACACATTTTAATTTTTAGAAGAGATAAGGAGAAATTACTTTCATTATTCACTGTTCATTATTTTTGTTGGTGATTTATTAAGTTTTGTGTTAGAAAATATCTTTAAATTATAAAATTAATATTTATAGTATTCTATATACCATATCCATTTGCATAATATACATTGCTAAATAAGTTGTGAAATCAAGTTAAGAATGATACCTTTAATATGGGTTAAATGACTAAAATAAAATCAGCGTTTACCTTATAATAAAATGTATAATTATACCAGTAAATATGATTTAAATGAAATTCATAATCTTGATTCTTCCACAGACATTGAATATTAAGACCCTAGAGCTAATGAAGGCACTAGAGTCATATTGATTATGTCTAATGAGTCTTTTAAATTAATGGGTCACCTGCTGGTTCAGAAGCTATTGCAGATCTCTAAGTGGGTAAAAATGAGTGGTTTTAAGTTGATTTATAGGTCCTGAAATCAATGATGAAAACAATAATGGTAACAGAGCTTTTAGTCAAATGATTTAACAAATATACCCAAACATTCAAATTATGAATATTTCCATGACAACTAGGTTGCTATATCATCTGGTGTTTGATACCTGGGTTCATTAATAGCTATTTCATCCATAAAAATCTTTCATTTTTATTCCTTTATTTCTGTTTCATTTTATAATATGTAAAATGGCATTTAAAGATAAGATAATGCAACTGACTCAAAAGTATTTGCACAACTGGTCCATTTGCAGGTTTTATGTATTAATAGTAATAGCAATTCCAACACCAATAGTAACATTACTTAGAGGATTCTCTCATTTTTTGAATACCAGTGCAATTGGATAGAGTGGTAAACCAGACAAGCAAGGTGGAGAGAAATAGAATCCAACAACTGTACAGACCAAACACTTTCAGATAGTCGTAAGTGCTATAAAATTTCCATTTGGATGGCTATAAACAGTTTTTGAATCGTATTCATGTACATTAATCTCATTTATATTCACAATGATGCTGAGTGAGCAATACTATTATAAATTACACCTGGCCTTAGAGGGCTTAAAGGGGCTAGAGAGCTGACCTAACACATGGGGAGAGAGGGAGAAAAAAAAAACCCTGAACATTTAACATTAACCATGGAATGGAAAAAGCAAACTGAATCATATAAAAAGTAAACCCACTTTCTAAAAGCCATTATTCTCATGCTCCAAAAAGCTGAGTGTAACATTTATAATAGACAAAAAGTTTTAATATCATCTTTATAATTTATGTATCTTTTTTCCAGTGCCTTACACTGTATACCCTAAGCACAGAAACAATTATTTTTGTTGGTTTTAATCTAAATATTTCTCAAACTTCACTCACAAAATATACTGACATCTTTATCTTTAGCCCATTTACTTAGTTTTATCTCAAGAGTTTGACTTTCTACTAGAAGGCGTGATACTTTGTAATTTTCCTCTCCTGAACATTTGAGTTTAAGAATGCCTGAA
The DNA here is from genome assembly GCF_000696425.1 of Galeopterus variegatus. NCBI lineage: Eukaryota > Metazoa > Chordata > Mammalia > Dermoptera > Cynocephalidae > Galeopterus > Galeopterus variegatus. The sequence continues at coordinate 69,594 of NW_007731120.1, read as the reverse complement.
AAAAAATCTACCCCACATTAATTACCCAAATTTATACAAACGTGTACCTGAGCTAAATGACATCTGGATATTTTGGAGCAATTAATTATCTCTTGAGGACTTTTTTTAATTCATGATGAAAAGGTCAGTTATTACTGTATCAAATAACGATAAATATTCATTAATTTTATGAGCTCAAGTTATTGAGAGTATTTACAATCCTTCATTAAAACATGTGTCTGTGTGAGGTTTCCCAACACGCTGTCTTCTGTGGGAGCACTCTAAATAAGAGCAGGGTCGTCAGGAATGCACATGGTATATAAGGAATATCTCATTCTATGAAATGAAATTTTCTAAATTTCTTAAATATTGCTTTTTTAAAAAGAATTTTAGCAAGTTTATTTTTTTAATTTTTTTTTTTTTTTATAATTACATTCTAATATGTTGGATGGGAGGAGGAAGGCTCTCAGGGCTACCCCATGGCTGGCTCAGTCTCTGGCCTGGTAGCCATGACAATGGGTGGGGCTGAGGCCCTCAGCTCCCCACCCCCCTACTCAGGACCCAGGGGGCTTCTGGCTCTGGCTCCTCTGTCATCGCCAGCCTGGTGTGTGGTTGGTGGTGCGGTGGGCCACCTAAATATTGCTTTAAAAAATATTTGCTTTAGTTAGCAGATGTTGGGCCCATTTTTAGGAGCAAACATTATCTGTGAGCCACATGGTGCCTATGGGTGGAGGATGAAAATGGCGCCTGCAGGAAGTAGGGGAGGCCTAACCCAAGATAGCTCCAAAAGGTTTTTATTGGTCCTCCAGTATTTCCGCACTTGTGAACCTTGTGTGATCGCTATGCTCAACATGTTAGTACAAAATGCATGCCCACGTGATCCTTTAATTGATTGGTTAGTTCATGGAAAGCCCCTACTTGCTTGCTTACATAAATTGCAGTGTAACGGCAATAAAGTGGAACTGCCCTGACAGAACCCCTGCCGCATCTGAGTGTCTCTTTGACAGGGCTGGGTTGGCAGGCAGCAGGCTCACTTTTCCCTGAGACCCCTCGGTCCCAACACCCACCGGCGGTAATCCTGTTGGCTCCTTCTCCTTCTGGGTCTGCGGGAGGAACCCAGGCACACCCCCACAAGCAAAAATTTTTTCCCACTCTGTAGGTTGTCATTTCACTCTGTTGATTGTTTCCTTTACTGTGCAATAGTTTTGCTAACTATGCATCTGACAAGGGATTAATATCCATAATATACAAGGAACTCAAACAATTATGCAGTAAAAAAACAAATAACCAGATTAAAAAATGGGCAAAGGAGCTGAATAGATATTTTTGAAAGGAAGACACACAAATGGCCAACAGGTACATGAAAAATGCTCAACATCACTAGTCATCAGGGAAATGCAAGTTAAAACCACATTGAGACACCACCTCACCCCACTTAGGATGGCTATAATCAAAAAGATGGTGAATAACAAATGCTGGAGAGGGTGTAGAGAGAAGGAAACACTCTTACACTGTTGGTGTGACTGTAAATTAGTACAACCACTATGGAAAACAGTTTGGAGGTTTCTCAAAAAACTACAGATAGATCTTCCATATGATCCAGCAATCCCTCTTCTGGGTATACACCCAAAGGAAGTAAATCATCATGTCAGAGGGATATCTGCACTCCCATGTTCATCACAGCTCTGCTTACAATAGCCAAGACATGGAACCAACCTAAATGTCCATCAATGGATGACTGGATAAGGAAATTGTGGTATATATATATACCATGAAATACTACTCTGCCATAAAAAAGAATGAAATACTCCCATTTGTAACAACATGGATGAGCCTAAAGAAACTTATGTTGAGTGAAATAAGGAAAGCATAGAGGGATAAATATCACATGTACTCACTCATAAGTGGGAGCTAAGAGAGAAAGAAGGAAGGAAAGAAAGACCACAGTGGTGTGTTGGACTTGCAGAGGGAGAGAACATACCTTAGGATACAAAGTGGAGTGGGAGGGGAGAAAAGGGGAGGGGGTGAGGGTGGGGGATAAATGGCTGGGGGACACAGGGCACAAATGCAATTTGTGATAATGGGCAAGCTGCCAGTGTGCATCTGGGCTTCACATCTTGGACACAAGTGGTGACAACCAGCTATGTATCTCATGACTATTCATAACCAATAAAATAAAATAAATAAATAAAATATTTGCTTTAAAAAAATAAACAGTATAGTATAGTATGCCACAATTTACACACACACACACACACACACACACACAGAGTTTCCTTTTGAAGATCAAAATTATCATGAATTCTTTATATTAAGTTAGCTGAGCTCTTATACAGTCAGTCTACAGACCTTAAACAGTGAATATATAGATTCGTATATGCTGTAATAAGTCAGAATGCACAGCACCCTCCATCTCCTCCCAGGATCCAGAGCCCAGGAGCCTTTAGTATGGTAGAAAAATTTTGTGGCCAGACAGTTAAGATTGAAAACTTATGTCTAAATACTTGATATTATATTTACTTCTCTTGGCTTTCATTTACTCCTCTGTAAAACTGGAATGTGACTCAAGAATTGTGCCATGACAATAGGGAAAAAATAGTCTTTTCAATAAATGGTTCTAGGAAAAATGGATATCCACATGCAAAAGAATAAAGTTGGACCTCCACTTCACACCATATACAAAAATTACTTCAAAGCATTCAAGGATTTAAATGTAAAAGCTAAAACTGCAAAACTCAGGGGAAAACATGTGAGTGAATCTTAGTGACATTGGATTAGGGAATGATTACTCAGAAGTGATAGCAAAAGCACAAGCAGCAAAAGAATAAACAAATAAATTGAACTTCATTAAAATAAAAAATTGTGTGCTTAAAATTATACTGTCAATGAAGTGAAAACACATCCCACAAACAGAAAATTTTTGCAAATCACATATCTGATGAGAAACTTGTATCCAGAAAATATAAAGAACACTTACCATTCAACAATAAAGACAACTTAATTTTTAAAATAGCCAAAGAATTTGGATAAACTTTCCTCCGAAAAAGGTATATAAATGGCTGATGAGTACATGAAAAAAGAAATAAGTGTTGATGAGGTTGAGGAGAAACTGGAACTCTCATACACTACCGATAAGAATATAAAATGGGGTTACCACTATGAAAAGGTTTCAACAATTTCTCAAAAATCTAAACATAGAGTTTTATATTACCTAGTAATTTCACTCCTAGGTATATACCAAGAAAATTGATGACTTACTATGTTCATGCAAAAACGTGCACAAATGTTTATATCAGCATTATTAATAATAGTCAAAAAGTGGAAACAACCTAAATATTCATCACTGATGAATGTATAACAAATTGTGGTATATCCATACAATGGAATATTATTCAGCCATAAATATATCAGGAATGAAGTACTGATACATGCTACAGCATGAATAAACCCTGAAAACATTATGCTAAGTGAAAGAAGCCAAACAGAAAAGAGTACATTTTTTATTATTCCATTTATGTGAAATGTCCAGTATTAGCAAATGCATAGAAACAAATAATAGATTAATTGTTGCCCATGGCTGGGGCTAGACAGGAATGGGAAGCAACTGCTAAAGGGTATAGAATTTTTTTCTGGAATGATGATAACTTTCTAAAAATAGGTAATGGTAATGGCTGCATGATCTTGTAAATATACCAAAAAATGCTGAATTGTACACTTCAAAGGATGAATTTTATGGTATGTGAATCGTATCTCAATAAAGCTGTTTTTAGAAAACACTGGAATGTGATACTTAACCCTACAGATGTTCTCTACACATTAAAGTATATGTGTGTGTGTGTGTGTGTGTGTGTGTGTGTGTGTGTGTGTGTGTGTAAACTACCTATTGTATCATTACAGGTAACCAGAAAATATTTCATACATGGGTTTAAAAAAATTTCTACTATTATACTACTAATAATTGACAGTTGATACTAACAAATGGATATGACTTAAGAGAGTATACTTATTAGCTGAAAGGAAAGAATAGTGCCTGTTTTTATTTTCTTTTTCATTTTCTTTATTTATGGCCTGAATAAAAGAAAATTAAGCAGATGCTTATTGATATGCTCTATCACATTCTGTAAAGTTTTCTTTATCACCAATGATTCTAATTTTAGACATTCATGAAAGCATAGTAACTAAAACTTCAAAAATAACTACTTCAGACAGTACTATATAAAAATCCTTGCTGAGATTGTTTTAAATTTAGTATTTTAGGAAAGATATTCCTCTTTGCAACCTATAAAAATATTAAAATGTGGTATGTTCTTATCCATTATATAGAAGATATAAAAGGCTTGTATGAAATTGATTAGTAACTAGGACTAAAATCTATATTTTTTAAAAAACATAACTTTTGGGATGAGATATGAGTTTTATTCTTTTCCTTATTTCTAAATTAAATTTCTATAAAGTCAAGGTGACATTACATTTAACATTAATTTGTGTCTCTGTTATTGAGTATACTTATGCCAAATGTGTTAATGTTGAGTACATGGATTAAAATTTTGTTCCACCTAGACTTATTTTTCTCCTTTTGCTTACCAAAAATCTCTTTTCTTCTTATTGTAAGGAAAAATTAATTTATTATGGTGCTTGATATCAGTATGGTCACCCTATTACTCCAATTTTCTCCTGGGCACATGGTAGGATTGTACAGCCCTAGTTGCTTTGGCAAATGAAATATGACTGCAAAGAGCTTGTGTAACCTCCAGGCAGAAACCATTAGGAAATTATGTAAAGTACATCACCTTCCTCTGCGATGGTAGCCAGGCATATACCAGACAGAGGAAGCCCCATGCACCTGGGGCCTATTGGATGGAAAACCTGAGATGGATTTATAGCCAGAATGAGAAATATACCTTTGTTTTTGTTTTTTGTTTGTTTAAATCCATTGAGATTAATGATTGTTTATTAACCTTTTCTGGCTAACACAGTGACTTAACAGTGTTTTGATAAGCCTAAGATACTAGTATGTATTCAACTTAACATTTAAACATTAGGTTAAATAAAACATTAAACAACATATGCACTCCTATACATATCCTTACAATATATTCACATAGATTTTGCATTATTCAGAAAGTTTAGAGGTACTTTTAAGTTAAAGCCTTAACTTGAAGAAGCATATTGATCAGCTACATGGTGTGAAATGATGTTCTTCACACAACGTTTATAATGAAATGTGTTACTCAATATGCAAACATATGTTCATTACTTGGAATACAGATTTCTTCACACATTTGTTTCATGACACCTAAATGCAGTTTACAAAACTGGGGAGAAAAAGGTGGCTATTTTAAATGAAATGAAACTCACTACTAATAAATGTTATTTCCTCTACTAGATAAAGCGAATGACATCAGTAATTTTTCAATCTAGAGAACAACCAGATGTGTTTCCTTTACACATGTATCTATTTTCTCTCTCGTTCTATTGTTGCCTGTTTAGTTCATGCTCTGTCTTCCTTTGGGATCTTTAAAAGAGTTGTCAAACTGGTCTATGTGTCTTTTCCATACTCTAATCTTCCTTTTACTTGTTTCCAGAGCAACTTTTCTCAAACAAGAAGCCCCTCTTAAAGAATTTCAGTGGCTTCCTTTTGCCCATAGAATGGAATCCGAACTCTTATGCACAACTTGCAAGATCTTGCTACTCTGACTGTAGCTGTCCCCCTCCTTACATGCCCAACCATGCTGGGATAGTCACTGCTATCATAAAAGGCCAAGCTTTTCTACTCTTCTGAAACTTTGTTCACAATACTTCCTGTGTTAACAACATCACTTACAAGGAAAATATGTCAATAATACAGCAGTGTCTCCCTGAACACTTAGCCATCATCTCTACCTCAATTTAATTTAATTAATATCTCATTCTCTTTTTCCTCTTCTTGAGCCTTGTTTCCAAATTTTTCCCTAAAATTGGACTTTCATTATTCCAGCCCCAGCTCAATTTAAACGTAATTCTCTGTTGACTAAAAGATCTATTTAAAGTCGTACCCTGGTGTCACTCAGCATTACTCCATGAGTCTCTAAGTTCTTTTCCAGGCATCTCTCCATTGCTCCACTGCATGTTTCCTCCATGCCTGTCAGCCTGAGGCACCACCTCCAAATATGGCCCACTTGTTTGCCCCCCTCATTCATATTCATTTCCCTCCTTCACATCCATTTTCCCATATGTTATCCATTAAGTCTTTATTATTTATATTGTAAATTATCATACATATGTAGTTTTAAAAATTATGTGGAAGTACATAAAATTTCTCATATCTTCCTGTTACTTCTTACCCATTCCCCCAAAGACTACCACTGTTTATTGTACCCGTTTTTTAGTTTTCTGGTGATTATGACAAGTATAACATTTAAAATAGAATACTACAATTAGTAAGTTCATTCTATTGTGGGGTTTAATGCAAATTAAATTCTTCATTGTTTTTCAGTTTTTCTTTGGTGACATATTTATATCCAACTTCTGATTTCTTCATTTATTTCTATTTATTTTGTTTGAAATAAAAAGTGCATGTTTTCTCATTGTAAGAAGTGAAACAGGATAAAAGTGTAAGACATTAATAATCTCTCCTAACCTCCATTCCCACCCCTGTGGTGCAATCAATCTTAGCAGATTGCTGTATTTCTTCGCCCATTTGTCTCCAATTGCACAAACCTATGAAACATATGTGCACATTCATAGGAGTGGCAGACATTGTTAGTCACTCACCCAATATTCATTTTTCTCTTCTACTTTACAAATACAACCCATTTTTTTTAGGGAGTGGGTTTGCCAGTGTGCACTGTTAAGATGTTTACTATCATAGTCTCTCTTTCTTCTAGGGGGACAATGTGACACAATTCTTGGCAGTGAGAAGGAGGTAGATGTCTGCTCTTAAGCTTTCAGTTAGAAATATGACTATGACAGATGGGATGTAAAGAGTCATTTCATCTAGGGTTGATGGAGCAAAAAGTAGAACAAGGTTTGACACTGATGGTTTCAGAAAGCCACTGCACCAGTCCTGCAGACTCTTGTTTCATGAGAAAAGTAATAACTATACCTCTGTTGTTTATTTCACAGTAAATAATGGGCATTTTTCAAGGTCAATAACTATGCACCTGATGTGTTATTGTGAAGAGCTTTATAATCATCAGAAATATTGCTGTTATATCATATATCTTAACAGGCTGCTTCCAGCTTTTCACCTACAAACAATACTGCAGTAAGCATCCACATAGGCAAATTCTTAAGTATTGGTGTCTTGTGATCACTTTGATATAGTCCTCAAAGTGCATTTGCTCAAAGACTATTTATATTTTAAATTATAATAAACATTTTCTAATTACTTTTCAAAGATATGGAGAAAGTCACACTGCCACCAGCAAATGTGTGAGTTTCAGTTTCTTAAATGCATATTACCATTGGGTGTGACTCAGTATACCAAAGATTTATTAATTTTTAAAACTAAATTCAATGAAGAGTCTGAAAAATAATGTGACATCATTATTTATTTATTTATTGGTTATTTCAATTTTCCTTTCTCTGGATTGGTTACTATGTCCTTTAAATAACTTTCATTTGATTTGACTTGTCTTTTTCTTAGCAGTTTCTAAATCTCTTAGTATGTTAGAGATATTATACCGATGTATTTAATACATGTTGCAAATATTTTCTTCCAATCTAATGTTTGTCTTTTGATTTTCTTTATGGAGTGTTTTGCAATTCAAATGTATATTATACCTTTGAATAATATACTTGCATACATGGTTCTTGATTTACCATCCTTATATAACATGATAGATCCCTGGCCTTAAAGAACAAATACTACTACTCTACTTTCTTAGCACCTCCACTTCCAACATTTAGTTTTAAATAATGTGTTTCTGCTTCTCTTTCTTAGTTTATCAAGTACAATGAACACGCATTGACTCTATACCTTAAAGATTAAAAAAGTATGGCACACTTTTAGGTCTTTTTGTCTTACTCCTCCTGCAACTTCCTGAATTGTTCTTAGGCCTATCATTATTTTTACATCCAGTTTTACATCACTGTCATAGAGCCACCACCATGGACATGTAGCGGCATAATTGCCTTGTTGCTGTCTGAAATTCTGCAGAGTGTGGTAGCTTTTATTTAATGAACAAAAGTATATCTTTGCTGTGTGAAAGTTTTAAAAGGACGTTATTGTAGGGTGCCACATTTAATGTTGAAGTCCTATTTGATGCTGAGTATATTAGTTAACTCTGTAGTTTTCTTTCTCCTAATGACAACTTTAATAAATAAGTACAGAAATGAATATTTGGTTGTGTTTAATCACTATAACTTCTTAAACTAGCTCTATTCATTTCTACTTGCCTATAATTTCCCATCCCTTCTCCTTATGAATGGACTTGTGTTTTCCATGTAAAGAATAATGTAAATTGCATATTTTTCATCATAGTAATCATTACATTTATGTTAGCAAGGGCATTTACCATTCTATGCTTATTTAAAATATGATGTTTTTCTTGAACAAAAGCCTAATGACAGTATAATTCAGTGTTCATAATTAAATATTTTTATGGAATATTTTTTCTTTTTAATTATCTTAACATAGTTGATTGTACATATCTGTGGGGTACAGAGTTGAATATGAATACCTGTTTATACTATGTGATGCTCAGATCAGTGTAATTAGTATATTCAATATTACACAATGTAATCGGTGTTTTTAATGCAGTGGTGAAGGGTAAATGTGAGCTAACAATAGCCCCAGACCTTGAGTCGAAGAAGGGAATGTTACTTCAAGTAACTTATAACTTAAAAAATGTGACTTACCAGTATTTATAATTCACAGCCATCAAATTTAAATTAATGTAATAGTGAAATTATGCCAGTAATTTTTATTCTAAATTTAAATAAAGCTTTCTTTCTACTTCATCTCTGGCTTGCTGACATATGTGTCTAGCACAGCTAGCACAGTTTTCTCTCATCTTTAACTTTCCATTCTTGACTTTTGGCTTCTACTCAGCCAGTGACTAATTTTTTTTTCACTTTATACCTTCATCAAATCTTTTTTTTTTTAATCAGATGCATGGTTGTAAACTTTCAGAGTTCTAGCATGTTCAAGAAAACCTTTTAATTTGCTTTTTTTACACTTGACACATCAAACTAGAATGAGAGATATCTGCCTATTGACCTCAGCCAAAAAAAGAACACATGGAGGTCACTATCTGGTCATTCCAACTGAGGAATAGTCAAAAAATTACAAGACTTCTATTAACACTGTACTAAATGGGATAAATTACTATTTAGGCTTCTGAGCAAAAGTATCTTTATTTATGAACTAATACCACTGAAACGTTACTGAATTCTTGGAAATATGAAGTAAAATAATTATATAAAAGTGCTTCATAAATTAGAAAACACATCATATAGTTTAGGCATTATTATTATTATGGAGGGGGAAATCAGCTAATGACAAATATTTGAAAACCAGCCTACATAGGCAGACCAGATTTCTTGTTCTGGTAAGAAAGTGTGGTACAGTTATAGCAGACTCAGCTCAGGACTCTGGAATGGGAGAGTACAAATCAGTTCACCTGATAGATGCCAAGGCAGTAAAACACAGTCATTTTATTGTCTCTTGTGGTGGGCAGCATACTAAAATAGTGGTCTTTGAATGCAGTAGATAGAACCTGTGACTTGCTGTTTAGGCACTAGAATATGGCAAAAGTAATGAGATAGTAGCTCCCATGATTCGATTATATAAGACATCATCTGGGCTGACTTGAGTCAGAGCTTCTCCAACTGGCCCTGAAGAAGTAAGTGACTATGTTGGGAACAGCCTGCGAGAAGGCCACATCTCAGTGAACAAAGATTAAGGGGCCTCTACAAGCTGAGAGCAGCCCCTGGCTGATAGCTCAATCAATATAACAACAAAGAGCTGAATTCTGCCAACAAGAGTTTGGAAAAAGACCTCTAGAAAGTAAAGCAGCCTGACCTACACCTACATTGCCCCTTTGTGAAACCCTAAACTCCTGCCCCCAAAGCTGAGAGATAATAGTTATATGTTGTTTTAAGCTGCTAAGTTTGGGGTAGTGTGTTATACATAACAGAAACAAATACATCTAGTAGTGAAAAGATTTCAATCTCTTTTGTAAAAATAAAAGGTTACCTAATATTTTAGAGGCAGAGGAAGCTTTTTTATCCAGAAAAAAAAACATGATGAGAGAACTTGGGGCTAGCCTATAATAAAACAAAACAAAAACACATAACACACATACAGTAAGAGAAATATCAGGAGAAATTAGTGAAAGAACTACAATGTTACTTTGACATTGTCTTTATAGTTGAATGTTAAGGAATCTATTTAAAAGTTATTTAGTTGCTACTGCAACATAGATATCAAGCTTTTCTGTTAAAGAGCACCAAGATAACACTGAAAATAAAATGCTAACGAAGTCAAGCATGAAAAGCTATCAGCATTATTTTCTTAAACTTAAGCCATGTTTTATTCAGGAAGGCAAACATTGTTATTTTAATTTTGCTTTAAAAGTATGAAATAAAACTCTACAATTTTCTTTAGAATCATCGTAGGGTAAATATATACACACACACAACACACACACACATATTTTATGAGGGGTAGAGAGGTGTTACTATTGACCAAATCGATGGAAATATTTTTACATCAAAATACTCTGATGAGAATACTGCAGGTTGAATATGTTCACAGATTGCTTATGTAATAGTTAAGATAATATTTTTGGAAAATATTTTAGTAACACATGTACATCAAGCAACATAACAAATTAAGACCTTTAAACCACTTATTCCACAACTGAGAATCTATCATAAGGAAACATTACAAATTTGTAGAACTCTAAATGCTATTTATTGCTCTATTATAGTAAAAATGTTTCAATCACTCTAAATCTGTACATGTAAGAAAATTGTTAACTCTGCCTGACATTAATGTGATTTTATAAACAGTTTACCATTAGCGGGTTCTGACGTCTCTAAATCTAGTTCCTCTGAGGAAACTGGAGGAGAAGCGAGTCCAAAACCCACTTCCTTTGCATTCAACACCTCCCAGTTCCAGGCCTTCTTTTGTTCTTGCCTGCAGAGCTGCTTCCACGTATATGAAAAGCTTGATTTAATGACTGTGAACATTTCTAAAGAATATAGTTAATTACCTTATGATCTGTGTGTGTGTGTGTGTGTGTGTGTGTGTGTGTGTGTGTGTGTGTGTGTGTGTAAAATCAACCCTGCAAGTGAGAGTGCATTGCATAGGATAACCTTATAAATAGCTGGGGGGAGGAGATTGTTCAAAGTTAAAGATCTCATTCTCTACCTCAGTAGACCAGAGAAAAGGAATCATAGTTACACCTGTAAGTGGTGGAAGCAGATGAACACGTCCCTGGCATCAGAAAGTGGAAGTAAATGGTATAACTTGAGTGTTAGCCAGGGACCTCATCTCGGGTGGTTGCCTCAGCAAGAGTGTCTAGGGGAGCCTCATGTCTTTCTTCATTCCAAAGTTGCCACCTTTACTCCATAGCTCCAATGAATTTCTTTCTGTTGGAATCTCTCCCAAAGCTCTCCCCTAGCTCCAAGCTATAAAATGCATAAGCTGTGGATCAAAAGTGAGGGAATCCCTGCCTCCTGAATGAGGGAAAAAAGGAGAAGTGTTTTCCTGTCATTTCATGCCTATTTCTCTTATTAGGTTGTATAAGCAGTTGAGTGCTCCAAGAAAACAGAGATAACTGAATAGTTAAATTCAGCAGACTTTCACTTACTGCTTGTGGCTCAAGTCATGCTGCATCTGTCTTCCAAAACATGGCTACAGACTCCAGCTGATGAAATGTATCTGAAGCACAACAAAAATAATACCTATGAAACTTATTTTTCTTGAAAGTAAAATCACTCATATTTTCCTATCAATGGCATAGCTCTTCAAATTTTTCTGTCATCATTAATATATTTCATAATGTTTCATGCTTGATTATTTTTCACAATAAAAATGTAAGCTTTATAAATTATTTATTGGGAATTTAAATTTATACCAAATATTGGGAAAATGCCATTTTTGGTTGCATATAATATTTATATATCAGAAATAAACTTCTTCATATGACTTGAACCAAATACATGGAACTTGTGTGAGAATTAATGACTGGGCAGTGATGTTATAGGGATAATTTTCAGTTTGTTAGGGCTGTATGTGCACTGACTGGCATTTACACTTAAAGAAAATTGGGCATAAATAACTTTTTGCATTGTATATAAGTATATTCCTCAAATAAAAATAAACTTTTTTTATTGAAACTCAACACAAACCATGAAGAATTCAAACTCAAAGTGTTCAAAAAATTTTTTTTTAATTTGCCATTGAGATGAGGAATACTATACATGTCCTACTATTTCAGTAAAACATTGGATTTACTCAAGTATTCATTGTAGGAATTAAAACTCTCTTTGCCATTTAAAATTTAGACACAAGAAAATAAAAAGTAAAAGAACAAATAAAGTTTGACACAAAGCCTAATGAATGATTTATTCTTTCAAGGATGAAAATAAACATATCTATAGAACTTTTTTTTAAATTAATTTATTTCTTCATTCGAATATTTATTTTGCCCCTCCTTATATGAAAGTGTCAGCTTCAGAAACATCTTGAGAGGACAGGGACCTGCAGCAGCCGAGAGCATTTCCCACCAACAGACACCACTACCATGCAGGTGATCCACCACATTCACTGCTACAGCCACCACCACCACAATGGCAGCCTGCTGCTACTGTCACCAAGCAGAGAGCCTGCAGACCATTCTAATGCATTGATCCCAGGAGAGTAACCAGCAGAGCCCAGGGAAAGAGATGAGTGAGCACAGACCTATGACCCAGTGGCCTAACACACAGGGGGAATTATGCTGCCCTACCTAGTAGTACACCTGGAGGTGGGAGGTACAAGCACAGCCCACACAACTGCCTTTATCCAGAGAGACACACATGGAACCACCAGAGAGTGCAGAAATCTAGGATAGCCAAATAGAGTAAGGAAGAAAATTCCCAACTACCACCCACTCATCTACCAACCAATAAAAGCCATATATGACTTACCCACCACTGATATCATCCTGAATGATGTTCCTTAAGAGCAGGAACAAGACAAGGATGGCCATTCTCACCACTCATATTCAACATAATATTGGAAGTACAATCCAGAACAATCAGGCAAGAGAAAGAAATAAAGGGCATCTGATTGGAAAAGACAAAGTCAAACTGTCTCTGTTTGCAGATGACATGATCCTATATAGAGAAAAACTAAAAGACTCTACAAAAAAAAAAAAAACTCTTAAGGCTGATAAACAATTTCAGTAAAGCTGTGGGATACAAAATCAACACACAAAAATCAGTCCACTTTTATACTCCAATAATGAACTAGCAGAAAAATAAATCAAGAAAACAAGCACATGCACAACAAACATCAAAAAATAAAATACCTAGTAATCAATTTAACCAAGGAGGTAAAAGCTCTCTACAATGAGAACTACAAATTGCTCACTGCTGAAAGAAATTAGAAGACACAAAAAGATGGAAAGACATTCCATGCTCTTGGATTGAAATAATTTTCATTGTGAAAATGTCCATACTACCCAAAGTGACTTACAGATTTGATGCAGTCCTCACCAAAATACTAATGGCATTCTTCACAGAAATAGAAAAAACAATCCTAATATTTGTATAGAACAACAAAGGTCCTGAATAGCCAAAGCAATCCTGAGCAAAAACTAAAATAAAATAAAGCCAGAGGCATTACACTGTCTGACTTTAAATTATACTACAAAGCTATATTAATCAAAACAGCATGGTACTGGCATAAAAACAGACACTTGGACCAATGGAACACAGTAGAGAACCTAGAAATCAACCCATATACTTGCAACCATCTCTTCTTTGACAAAGGCACCAAGAACATACATAGAGGAAAGGACTGCCTCATCAATAAATGGTGCTGGTAAAACTGGACATCCATTTGTAGAATGAAACCAGGCCTGTACTTTTTGCCATCTACCAAATCAATTCAACGTGGATTAAAGACTTAAACATCAGACCCGAAACTATAAAAGAAACCCCAAAGAACTGTTAAAAGAAAACATAGGGGAAACACTTCAGGAAGCAGAACAGGGCAAAGAGTTCAGAGTGGATTAAAGACTTAAATATAATACCTGAAACTATATATAAAAACTGTTAAAAGAAAACATAAGGGAAACACTTCAGGAAGCAGAACTGGGCAAAGAGTTTAGGAATATGACCCCAAAAGCACAGGCAACAAAAGAAAAAATAACCAAATGGGATTATATCAAACTAAAAAGTTTCTGCACAGCAAAATAAACAACAGAGCAAAAAGACAACCTACTGAATGGGAGAAAAAAATTGCAAACTATGTATCTGACAAGGGATTAATATCCAGAATATACAAGGAACTCAAACAACTTAATAGTAAGAAAACATGCAACCCAATTGAAAAGTGGGCAAAGGAGCTGAATAGGCATTTTTCAAAGGAAGACACACAAATGGACAACAAACACATGATAAAATGCTCAACATCACTATGCATCAGGGAAATGCAAATCAAACCCACATTGAGATACCATCTCACCCCAGTTAGACTGGCTACTATCAAAAATACAGAGAGTAACAAATGCTGGCAAGGATGTGGAGAAAAGTGAACCTCCAACACTGTTGGTGGGACTGTTAATAGTACAGCTATTTTTCTCAGACAATTACAGATAGAACTACCATATGATCCAGCAATTCCAGTTCTGGATATATACTCAAAGGAATGGAAATTATCATGTACAAGAGATACCTGCACTCTTATCACAGCTCTATTTATAATAGCCAAGATGTTAAACCACCCTAAGTGTCCAACAACAGAGACTGGATAAGGAAAATATAGTATATTTACACAATGGAATACTACTCAGCCATAAAAAAGAAAAAAAAAAAATTCTGCCATTCACAGCAATATGGATGAACTTAGAGAAAATTAAGTTAAACGAAATAAGCCAGGCACAGAAAGAGAAATACCACATGTCCTCACTCATAAGTGGGAGCTAAGGAAAAAAAAAAGGAAGAAAGAAAGAAAGATCACAATAATTTGTTAAACTTTCAAAAGTAGAAAACAGAATTGAGGCCGCCAGAGGTAGGAAAAGTGGGAAGGGGAGGGAGAGTTAGCAAGAAATTAGCAAAGAGCCTCAAGAAATGATTACATTGTGAAATGTTGAATATACTAATTATCCTGGTTCGAGCATCACATATTGCACAAAGGTATTAATATTCAAGGCTGTATGCCACAGATGTGTACAACTAATTATGTTTCAGAAAAGTAAAAAGGACATAGAAAAATTATCTTCCAATATTCAAAACAAGGTGAAGTGCTTTGTTTTTAATTTTGTTAAATTTTTAAAATTTTATTACAGCTGCTGTTTAACACGTTCACATTTAGCAGCCAAAATTTTAAAATATTTTAGGATAGAGAATTTATATTAAAAATTTAAGTCATAATAAATAAATAAATAAATGGGGAAGAAGAGAGAATTCTCTCATGCAGGAGAATTGCAAATCATCTATGTAGCATACTGGGTGGTTATCTCGGTTGGTTAGAGCATGGTGTTATAACACCAGGATAAAGGGTTAGATCCCCATACTGGCCACCTACCAAATAAATAAATAACAATAATCTATGAATTATCTCAAGGATATGGAGCATAATTCCCCATGTCTTGAGTATGAGTTGCATATAGTGACTTTCTTCCAGAGAGTATAATATGGAAAGAGAGTGGAAGAAAAAGCGTAACTTCACTGACAAATACTACCTGAGCCAGGTGATCAAGCTCATGCAAGTAGTACGTACCCCTGATGTGATGTGATGAGAATGGCATTGTACTTCTTTGGTCTTCCTCCCAAAAATACATTACCCAGTCTAACTTGAGAAAAACAGCAGACAGTTAACAATTGAGGGTAAAATTCCTGACCAGTACTTCTCAAAACTGTTGAGGTCATCAAAAACAAAAGTCTGAGAAACTGTCACAACCAAGAGGAGCCTAAGAAGACATGACAATTAAGTGTAAGGTATACTGGATTGGATCCTGAAACAGAAAAAGGACATTAAAGAAAAATTGAAGAAATCTTGATAAAATATGGATTTTAGTTGATGATAAGGTATCAGTACTGGTTCCTTAATTGTGATAAATATACCACAGTAATATAAGATGTTAATAATAGGGAAAACTGGACGTCAGGTATGTGGGACCTTTCTGTACTATCTTCACAATAACTCTATAAATCTAAAACTGTTCTAAAATAAAAAGTTAATTGGATAAGTTTATTTTATGAAGGAATCTTTGAAATATCTTTAGCTCTGCCCATGTCTTTTATTGATTGATTGATTGATTGGGGGGGCTGGCCAGTATGGGGATTCAAACCCTTGACATTTGTGTTACCAGAACCACTGCTCTCCCAAGTGAGCAAACCGGCCAGCCCCTTAAAAAGTTTATTAAAAACTTTTTAAACAACAACAAACAAAACTTCTTCATATCTGAATAAAAAGAAGGTCTCTAGACTCCAGATATGTCATGTTTGATTCTCAGTCTATTTATTAACTATGTTTAGTTTTTTTTTTTAATTGACAGCTGTACGGGACACTGAATAGCCAATAATGTAGCCTTAATTAAATATTTAAAGAACATTTATTAATATTCAAGTCTCATTAAGAAAGAGAAAAAGGGAGAGCCTTGTTTTTCTGGTGTGTGATCTTGAAAGATTCCAGACTGGAACCCCCATTAGAAAGCCTTAGCACTTCACATAATTTGCATTTATCCTTTTACTTGTTCATTATCTGTCTTCCCACTAGAGGGCAGGGCCTTCCCAGTTTTGTTAATCGTTATACCCTCATGGCAATTAGTAGGTGCTCAAAAAAAAAAAAAATTGAACAAATGAATTAAGTAATTAGATTTACAAAATCCAGCTTTTTAGATCAAAGCATTAAATGATATGCTTTAACAAGGCCCACATCTCCCCAGAACTGTCCTGTTTATGACACATACAACAGCAACTTCCTCTTTGGGTTGTGAGTTTGTGCTTTGGATACATACAGTTACCAGGCTGCTGTGAAGCTGAAATATCAGACCATAGGAGGATCTCAACTGAGCCCCAAAACAAAAACTTGGTGAAAGTATTCTGGCTGCAGCTTCTGGTTTACAATCAACTAGGTTTTATCTACACTGTGCTGTGAGCAGCGGGTGTCTTGAAGCATCAATTGTTCAATCAGGCCCCCATGAAGATGGTGTGCAGCTGGCTGATTTCACCGAAAGTTGCAGTGAGGATGGTGCTGAAAGAACAGGGAGTCTATCGATAGAGTGTCTTCTGTTTCCAAAAGATTCTATAAAAAATTACTGCTATATTAAAATTTGCTAGCATTTAACTACAAACTACTGTTTCCATTAAAATTTCTCATATGGGCACTAAAAGAATCCTAAGAAGTTTAATATGCAGTAGTAGACTACACATATTTTCTTAAGCAATTGTGCCTACCAGAAAACAGCTAAGAAAAGCAATATATGCATTTCATAATCTTGACCATCCTTACGCATGTAGTCATGCAGTTCTGCATACTGACCAGAAAGAAAGACAGGATAATGCCCAGTAGAAAGAGGGACCGATTACTATACAGGAATCCTGTGTATATTTTGTCTATTTGATAAGCATTGGCTCTGCGGAACAAAAACCATCACTGCTAATATGGGAAAAAGCCAAACGCTCACATACAAAATTAATGGGGTCTGTTCTTAAATATATGAAAAATTACAAGTAATAACAAAGCTCTCATATAGTTGTATTGCTACATAAACTCATAAATATTTGCTATCAAAATATGTGCACTCATTTGTTATGTTCTCATGTTTAAGGCATTTGAAATTTATATATATATATAAAACAAACATATATGTTAAGTATATACGTGTGTGTGTATGTTTAAATTACATAACATCCTTTCAGGAAAAAAATTATGTTATCCACTTCCCAATGTAATCATCACCATCGTTCAGTTAGGTTTTTTTTTTTAGTGGATTTGTTTATTTCTACATATCAAGGCTATTAGAAAACTAGAGGTGTCAGTTTTATATGCAAACATCAAATATGTGCCCAGTAATGCTTGAAAAGACAGTCTTGTGAAAATACAAGAAAATAGTTCCCAAAGTTAATTAGGCTGCCACACCAATGACCCTATAATAGTCTAAACTCTCTTTCACTATTTCAAGTGAATTTTCTCCCAAAGACAAAGATAAAATAAGGTTTTTAAAATTTTTATTTGTTTATTTATTTTATTAGTGTACACTGCTGAGAGAGTAGCAATTACCTGTAAGGGTTTTCCATTAGAGCACTCAGTAAGACCGTGCAAACCCAGAAGGTGAGGGAATAAGCTGCATTAGGTTTCGAGAGAAGATACTTCTTTCAGAGAGAACAAGCAGTGTGAGAGCCTGAAACTGGGCCTGATGCATTTCAGATGCAATCAGGGGACCAGTGAGCAGGAGCTGATCAGCAAGAAGGACAAGATAATGCACAATCGTAGAGTCCTGTAGGCTACATACGCTGAGTGAGAGAGGGCAACACTAGAGACTTTGAACAAAGGAGTGATACTATACTCCACCTCTGCATTAAGAATGATCCAAAGGCCAATGGGGTAGAAGTAGAGAAAACAGGCAGGAAGTATTATTATAATCCAGGTAAACATTTATTTTCTTAATGGCTAGCCAGTGATCCAACAGCATTTGTTGGAAAAAAAAATCCATATTTTCCTTATTGGTATTTAATGCATTCTTTCTATCTATAGAGAATTACTATAATAATGAAAACAGTTTGACACAGTGATATAGATAGATGTTTAGATAGATATAGATATATCCAGATATACATCTAACTTTCATGCAGTATAAAAAATAAGATTTTTTAAGATGTTGATTGTATACATATTGAATTAAGAGATCAGTTTAGTGAAAATGGGCAACTTTGTGATATCGAGGCTTGTCATACAAGAACAAATCATAATCAATGCTGTCTTTTTGTGAAGAACCATCACAACGATAACTAACTTTTGTTGAAAATTTAGTATGTGCCAGCCATCATTCTAATCATTACATGCTTCAACTCATTTAATGCTCACTACAACCTTATAAGATAGCTACTGCTATTATTATTCCCATTTTACAGATAAGAAACTGAGATACAGAAAGATGAAGTGATTGCATTCACAGCCATCTGCCTTTCATAGAGCATGTTTGTTCTTATTTCTGGTATCTTGGCTGATGTTTTGTTAATTCTTTATTTTCTTTTTTTCTTTCGCTATGTGATCTGTTTGTTGCCTCATAGAAGTTACAATGTTTTATTCTCTTAGAATTAATTTTAATTTTTACTTTAAATCATTACTTAAACCTGTCTTTCTCACTTTATTAACTTTAGGAAAAAAGTGCCTACTAATTCCCCACTGTGAAAGGTCAGAAAATTGATGAACTGGTGAACAAACACATACTTTCACCTCTCTTCCCTCGTTCTTAATGCGACTAATATTTTCTAGGATTTTTGTCACAATCACTAAAGATAGCTAATATCACTTATGACTTTTTTACATTATATAACTTGTCTTTTCAGAGAAATAAACTATATTATTTTTTCTTAATATAATCACATTCATTTAGATAGGCCCTATTTTAGTAGATGTGCTTTTCTCTGTTCATCCTTTCACACCTTATGATATCAGGTAAAATGTTTTAAGAAAATTTTTTTTTAAATTCCACTAAAATTTCTTTAAGTTTGTCTTCCATAATTAAAAGCCAGCAGATGGTGCGGGATCCAAGACCATTACCACGAACATCAGTCTTGATGATATCATTGAGGATCACTAAGCTTTAACCTCAGACTGATGGCGAATAGCTGGAGAAAATCTAGATATCACAGCCACGTCCAAAGACAAGGAGATAAATTTTAAAATAACTCTCCTGATATTTAATTCAGAATTCACCATATTTTCCTTCACGTTGTATAGACATCGCTCCACTAACTTCTGTCACTAAACAGTACCCTTTATATCTGTGGGCCATGCTACATTTTCATACTCTCCTTCTCACTGCAGTTTTTTCTGACTTCTGATTTTCTTGTAGTTGCATATTTTCTAATGCAAGTTGTTTCCTTTATTGAGTGCTTTGTTGGTTCATTCTAGGGTCTTATAACTAGATTTGTTATCTCTTTTGTAAATTGTATGCTGTCTTTGTTTTCTATGAAATAATAAATTACTTGCTAAAAATTTTATTCTATCTTTGAAGGTTACTATATTCTTCCAGAATGGATTGTCTTTCGATTTTTTTGGAGACTGTGTCCATTCTTCCTTTATTTCTTTTTTTCCTTTCTATCACTTCTACAGCTATCTACAAGATTTTTATCTACCGTTGAATTTTGTAGAAAAATATTTTTTCTCTGTATCTCTATTTTACTTTGGATAATGCCATCTCGAAAACTTTTTTACAAGATAGAATGTAAGGCTTTCTGTTGACTTTCCTCCCTTTTCTTTGAGGCGTTGTTGAATCATCCCTTAAGCATTAACGTTAGGACCAGAATTTCATTATATTTTTTCTTTGGCAGCTCTACAGATTGCTGAGGGTCTTAAAATGAACTCTGTCCTACAAGGCATACATTTTTTAAATAGACTTTATTTTTTAGAACAGTTTTAGACTCAGCAAAATTGAGCGGAAGGTACAGAGAGGTCCCATACTGTCTCTGCATGTGTGCACGCGCACACACACACAGACCCACACACACTCGCACGCGCACAAACTCACACACATGCATGCACATGCATACACACACACACCATCTCCCCCATTATGAACAGCCCCTGCAAGAGTGGTACATTTGTTACAATTGATGAACCTACATTGACACATCATTATTCAAAGTGTATAGTCTACATTAGGGCCCACTCTTGGTGTACATTCTGTAGGTTTTGACAAATATATATAGACATATGTCTACCATTATAGTATCACCCAGAGTATTTTCACTGCCCTGAAAATCCTCTGTACTATTCCTATTCATCCCTCCATGCCCCCTAATTTCTTTCAACATCTGATATTTTTACTGTCTCCATAGTTTTGCCTTTTCCAGAATGTCATATAGGAATCACACAGTATATAGTCTTTTCAGACTGGCTATTTTCATTTAGTAAAATGTGTTTAAGTTTCCTTAATATCTTTTCATGGTTTGATAGCTCATTTCTCTTTTGGCACTGAATAATATTTTATTGTCTGAATATACCACAGTTTATTTAACCATTCACCTACTGAAGGGTATCTTAGCTTCTTCCAAGTTTTGTCAACTTTCAAAAAAGCTGTTATAAACATCCACATGCAGATTTTTTGTGTGGATGTAAGTTTCTACTCACTTGGATAAACACTAGATACTGTGATTGCTTGATTGTATGGTAAGACTACGAGAATACTTCAAAAAGTTCATGGAAACATTGGTATTATCTTTTAATTCTATTTTTCCACAGACTTTTTGAAGTATCTTGGTATGTTGCTCCACATTCTCTCCAGCATTTCATATTGCCAGTACTTTGGAATTTTACCATTCTAATAGGCACGTAGTGGTGTCTCATTGTCATTTTAATTTGCATTTTACCAATGACATATGATGTGGAACACCTTTTCATATGCTTGCTTGCCATCTTTGGTAAGGTGTCCGTGCAGGTCCTTGGCCCACTTTCTAATTGGATTGTTCACTTTCTTATTATTGAATTTAAGAGTTCTTTGTATATTTTGTGTAACACTCCTATATCAGATATGTTATTTGCAAATATTTTCTCTCCGTTTGTGGCTTGTCTTCTCCTTCTCTTGACAGTGCTTTTGCAGAGCAGGAGTTTGTAATTAATAGGAGTTTGTAATTTTAACAAAGTCCACCTTATTGATTATTTCTTTCATGGAGTGTACTTTTGGTGTTGTATCTAAAATCCATTGCTATACCTAAGGTATTCTAGATTTTTTCTTATGTTACCTTCTGGGAGTTTTATAGTTTTGTATTTTACATTTATGTCTGTGATCTATTTTAACTTAATATTCGGGAAGGGTGGAAGGTTTGTGTCTAAACTCATTTTTCTGCATGTGGATGTCCAGTTGTTCCAGCACCATTTGTTTGTCTTTGATTCTTTCTCAAAGATCAGTTGACTATGTTTACAGAGGTCTATTTCTGGAACCTAAGAAATATTGTTCAAAAGGCAAATTTTATGATGTTTCTCAAATCTAGGTCAACTTACATTTGCTCCAGTTGAATGGGACAGGTAAGGCCCTACCTGCTGAATTCTCCTTCCTTCCCCCCAGGGGCTGCTGGAACAGAACAATTAGTATTCCAAGAAAATCACTGTGATAAACTATTTGATTTTAAGTTGGCATACAGATATATATGATAGACACACACAATCACACACAGAGTTACCAGTCAAAGTCTGGAGGATTCCCATTCTTTCTCAATAACAAAGTGAGAAAATTTAATCAACTGTGTAAAATTCTCAAGTTCTCAGAATGTAATGTGCATGGGGGTCTTATTTACCCTCAAAAGGTAGTGCTCTGAGTAGTGCGATTATCTCTGAATGGGTTCTATTCCCAAAGCCTGAACACTTTATTCTTTAAATGTTGTCCATTTCTTAATATATCAATTTAGCATGCTCTCCTTCATCCCTTAGAAAGTATGAACACATTTTTCAGTGTACTGTTACCTTCACTACAACAGTCATAGTGGATCTTTCTATACCGTGATTAAGATTAAATGGAAACCAGAAATTTGCAACCTATATCAACTGTCAAATCGAATTACATTTTTGAGATCTGAATCATTCAGGCTCAGTAATTTGAATTATAATCTGTAAAAATTTCTATGAATCAATTTGAAATCATTTGGCTGAAAATTGGTAATAAATTTTATCCTTAACAATTTAACTTGCAATGTTTATGACTAGAATTAGAATAAAGATAGAGATTGCTGTAGGCTTCTTGAACACCAGTTCTCCCAGAGACTGGGGAACCAGGATTATAGATCAATCAGTAAAGAAGAAGAAAGCCTACTTTCTAAGTGGCTCTATATAGGTGAGGCTAGGAAGGCAATAGTTTTAATTGGTTTGCTACATTCTCTCCATATATTATTTGGAAAGACAGTTATGCAGCCCAGTGTTTAAAGGACAGTCACAGGGGTCTTCTGATCTAAGCCATCATTGCATGCTCAATCCTAATATGGGTGGTTCACAGAGGAAAACCACCCTCAGTGGAAATATGTGAGCCTGTCAGTTTGTGGAGACCCTAGGACCTAAGTCAGAAGGTGATTGGATAAAGTGGGACAAAACTAAGATCCAAGTCTAATGTAACTTGCTAAGCTTTGGAAGTAAAAATTTGGTAAAACAGAATCTCATGGCACCCCGTATCTACGAGTTTTCAAATAAAATAAGACTTCACAAACTGATTAAAACAATTGCTTCCCTTGTCTTGCCTTTAATAAGCTACTTAAAAGTAGGTTCTTCTTTAGTGTTTACTCTTCATCATTCTGTCCCTTGAAGACCTGGTATTCAAGAAGCTTACAGCAGTTGCTGACCTTATTCTAATTC
This sequence comes from Galeopterus variegatus, assembly GCF_000696425.1. Classification (NCBI taxonomy): domain Eukaryota; kingdom Metazoa; phylum Chordata; class Mammalia; order Dermoptera; family Cynocephalidae; genus Galeopterus; species Galeopterus variegatus. The sequence goes on along the minus strand of NW_007731120.1, from coordinate 45,905 downwards.
TAGTCATAACCATTACTAGCCATGGTTACTGCATTTAATATCTACCACTAGCCCTCATTTCAAAAACAAAACAAAAGAAACCTTCAGTCTTATAAATTCTTCTTTTCCTTATGATTCTGTTATTTTTCAGTCACTTCAGGTGGCTACAAAATTTAAAAACATAATCAATCAATGCAATGTTCCTTCTCTTATCCCCTTCTTTGTGTGTGGTGGTATCTTTGTCTGAGGTTGTGAACTTCTTGTTGTGAAAATCTGGAATCACTTTTACAGGCAACTACTCCTTAAGATGACAGTAGTACCTACTTGAGTCATGGTGTGAGTATTAAATGAGTTAATATATGAAAAGTTCTTAAAATAATGACTGTCTTGTACAAAGTCTTCTGAGTTCTAATCTTTATCATCACCTTTATTATTATTTTATTTACACTTGTATTAAGTACATGTGATTTCTGTTCCTAAAATTTCCATTTCTACCACCCTTTTCTGAAAGAATTCCAGTGTATCTGTTTATGTTTGTGTTGGGAGCAAGGAGTGGGATAGGCAAAAAGGGGCAAAAAACCATAAAGCAAGATTTAGTCTACTCAGCCATAGAAACATTTAATCTATTTAGCCATAAAAACGTAACACTAAATTGACATAAAAAATATCTGGAGAGAACTGTCAAGAACTGTAAAAGATCTAAGAGCTTATGCTACTTGCAAGCTAACGAGTTAGACTGTGACAGTTTCCTACATGCTGGCAGAAGACACCAGACGTAAGGGACTACATTACTCATTGCAGAGCAGGCAGCAAGAGCTTCATGTTCTCATTGATTTCCTTGCTCTCCAAGTCCCACAGGGGTGATGGAGAGATAGGCCATTTCGGATGCTGCACACAGAGTGGATTGTATCACAGCTGAGGAAATCCAAGCTTAGGGTATCCCCAGTCATATAAATGGACTGCCCAATCTTTGCCCAGATAGGACATTATTTTTATTTCCTGGACAGCAAACCCATTTGCCCTCTGCCCCAGAAAGAGACACTATCTCTATCTTCTAAGGCTGTTTACTATACAAACATCCTTGAAAAGATAGCCCAGACAAAGTTTGATGTAAGAACTGCACAAATGCCATTGAGAATAGTCTCCCAAAAATCGACTATAGTGGCATCTAGTTGATCTCTTTCCCTTAGGATGTACGATGAATTTAACATTGCAGGGAATTTATTAAAACAAATTTTGCTTTATTATTTTTATTATATTACCTCCATTAAAGTAATGCTGTGATGACAAACCTCCAAAACCCAATAGCCTAACATGGTAGTCACATAAAGTATATCTATTGGTATGTCACTTGAAGTCCAAAATGGTAGTTCTATCTAGTGGGTAATCTTCTTCAAGTCATAGTACAATAAGTGTAGCTTATTCCATACTGTGACTCTATCATTCTCAACACAAGTCTTCCAAGTTTGCAGTAAGAGTGGTCTCCATTCCAGCCAGCTGAAAAGGAAAGAGATCTCAGTGGATCATGTATTGGATTAAATGTGATCCAACCCATGCTTAAAAGCAATGCAGAAAGAGGGACAAAGTAGAAATTTAACGATTCAGGCAAACATGAAGGATACATAGTTATAACAGCCTAGTAGTGTTCAGATGTATACTGATTTAAAATATTTCATAATTTAAAAAGTGCTTAGAATGGAGTTGGCAGTCAATACATGGTATACAAGGGCACTTCAAAAAGTTCATGGGTGGACTAACAGGTACAAAACTGTGCTATCTACTCTAAGTGAATCGTTGTGCAGTAAATGCATGGTTTTTTGGTTTTTTTTTTTGTCTTTTTCCGTGTCCGGCAACGGATCGCAACCCTCAGTGTCACCCCCGTACCGGACCAGGACTGGCAACGGAATCGCAACCCTCGGTGTTGCTCCCGCGCCTTGCTCAGCCAGTGAGCGGGAACAGGTCTGTATGTGGGATCCAAACCCTCGGCGGGAGCGCCGCCGCGCTTCCCAAGCAGCGCACTAGCGCAGTGCGCCACCGGGCCGGCCCGTAAATGCATGTTTTGAAACAACAACTGTACCCCACAAATACATGAGAGAAATTTATGGTGTAGGAAAGGAAAAATAATTTTTTCTGTATACTTTCTGAGTTCTTAGCTGGGATCCTCTGTAACAAAATATGGATTAACAAGAGAAAAATAAATGGAAGTTTGTTAACACGTATACTTCATGTATACATGGGAGATACCCAGAGAGATGAGTAAATATCTAACTGCCTTAAAGTTCAGGCTGAAATACAGTCTTCAGCTGAAACAAAGAAAGAAGGGTGTTGGGAGCAGGGGGCAATTATGGGAAGGTGACTAGGAAAAGCATGGTAAACAAGGGTAAAGTTTGTAAAGCAGATTTAAGTCTGTGCTGTCTCTTTTCATAAGAGTTTCTAATGATTTAGAGCTATCCTTCTCTTCCTGGCACCCTTACAAAGATCTTTCCTTTACAGATGTAAATTTACTTACAAAAGGGTAACTTCTCCAATTTCAGAGTTTTCCTTGTGTCTACAGTTTCTCAAAATAATCAGCTCAAAATAGTAATTATGCCAAATAGGCATATTTTGGAATAGTATATTCTAGTTTCCCTCAATATGCAGACCTGAAAGTGGCACACATCATTTCACCCACAATCCACTGTTGACCATGTGGTCACATGACCACATCTAACTGCAAGCAAAGCTGGGAAATGTAGTCTAGTCCTGTGTCTAAAAAGAGAAAACAATTTTAGTAGTTAGTTTGGCAGTCTATTGCACATTCAACTTAGATAAATGAGTCCTAAATTTAGGCTTTTTAAAACCCAATCTCTAGAAAAAAAATATTTAGAATATGCATTGAATTTTACTTTGAGTTTTGTTGTGTGCTTTGAGTAGATCCACTATGGTGCAGAACTAATTTCAAATTACTTCCCACCATGTGAATGCAATTTTGATGTGATACAAATACATTATTGCTTAATTCTTCATATCAGATGGAAATTTAGAGGATTCAAAGAATGATTTAAACCCAACTCAAAGGAATGTTTATGAATACATAACTGAAGCACTGCCATAAAGTATCAGAACTGAAAGAATGGGGGTACTGAACTGCTTATATCCAAAGGAATCAAAATGATTTCAAGGAACAGGGATCTGCTTCAAATGTTTTTCTATATTTAGAGGAAAGTAAGAGAGCTCGTATGGTTACAATAGTCCCTGGCTCCACTATTTACCCACATTGCATGCAGAGAAGAAATAGAAAATTAAAATAACTTTTGGCAAAGTCAACCATTGGGAACTCTGGACAAGAGAGACAGAGAGAGAGACAGAGAGAGACAGAGAGAGAGAGAGAGAGAATCAGCTTCTTACTAGTAAAATGTGACTTATTGGATGGCTTAGATCCTTGAACAATTTTACCAGAAATCCCTCCTTCCTTGTGAGGCATTATAAATGAACCCAATATTGGGGGTGGAGGACAGTTGGAGATGGAGGACAGGTTTTTCCTGCACTTATATCTATTTAACTCTGAATTAAACTTAACTTTTTTTGACCATTTTATTTTAGTTTCTCATGCTTAAAATCTCTCTCTGATAATAGCATTGTGCAAGCATGTTTTGTGCATGATATTTGCTTTTATCTCTCTGTATTTCTGCAGCATTGTTAAGTCACCATTTTTTCTTGTTGCTATGTGTGGTTTCTATGGTATTTTTTGCTATTAATTTTGTTTCTCAAAATAACCTCCACACTTTCCCTTTGAGAAAAAGCATCACAGAGTGAATAAATATTTCTAATCCAAGCTACTATCAGAAGATTTTAGTCTTAAAAATGAGCATGTATCACCATTCCTCTATGTTATTTCATTTAATGATAGTATTAGAGATACTCCCTTTAAATATTTAGTTTAAGTATATATGTTACATTGAAATGTGAAGATAAGAATTATACATTTCTCTTCATTTTACTCTCCCTGTTTAAAAATCGGTCTAGCATGCTGTTCCAACAACAACAAAAACAGCTACCATTTATTTAGTGCCTACTGTTAGGGGTTCAAGGCCAAGCACTCCTGCCTCTTTTGCACCAGGTTTCTGGCTAAAGAATTATACACATGAGGATTTTCAGCCAAATGGGAAAGAAGTAGCAATTCTGCTAATTTGTGCAAACAACTTAAAATGCCAAATGCAAGGCAATCTTTTACACACTGGAGTGAAGAATAAGATTGGAAGGTTTAGATCAGGGTCTGATTGCATCATCTCCATCCAAAGCCAACCCCCAGTACTTTTTTTCTCTTATTTTGGTGACTAATTCCAAACTGGTATGGGCTCTAATTTCTACAAAACTGTTTAGTGAGGGTTCTAATTTCCTCAAATGAAGACCAGGATGTTAAACTTATATATCCAATATTAACTTGCAAAAAATATTTTTTTTCTGAGCCTAATTATATATTTTAGGCATTTATCAAATAATCCATTATACCAGGGATTCATACAGGCCAGTGTATTGTATTATTTTTGTATTTATTACAGAATATCAAACATTAATAGAGAATTAGCCTGATGGTAGAGAAACATGAACATATTTATTCATTCCACAAATATTCTTTGTGTTATTTGACAACTAACTAAAAATCAGATATCCAGTGAAAAGGACAGATATGGTTCCCGTCCTCCTGGAGTTCATAATTAGTGGGTTCCATTTTTGTTTCTGCCTCGTTGTAGTATTGAGGTGAGAAGTGGGGGTTTTCAACGTTGATATTCCATCAACATTTGATTATGGAAATTGTCAAATATATAGAAAAGTTGAAAGAATTTTACAGTAAACACCCATATACTCACGAATTACATTCTAATTTGATATTTCCCCATTCTTGTTTTATCACATATGAGGGTACCTCAAAAAGTTCTTGGAAAATAGAGTTAAAAGATAATACAAATATTTCCATGAACTTTTTGACATGCCCTCATATCTGTCCATATATTTCTGGTTCTGGTCATGCAAAATAAAATATTTTTTTGTAAGTACTTCACAGTAAATTGTAGACATCCATACACTTCTCTCTAAGTACTTTGGCATGCTTATCATTGACTAGTTAAATATATTTTACAGATATTTCCCTTGCATATAAAATTTACACACAATGAAATGCAAAAATATTTATTATACATTAGCTTCGTTTTAACTAATGTATATATTTAAAACTATTACCATGACATAGAATATTTTGATCACTGCAGAAAATTTCTTGATGTCAGTCTGAGTCAATTACTGCCTCCTGTCTCTTGAAGACATCACTGTTCTGAGCTTTTTTCTACCATAGTTTAGAGTTGCTGCTTCCAGGAACTTTTAAATGGAATTGTATAATATATAGTCTTTGCATAAGGTTTCTTTCCTAGAATATTTTGGTTTTGAGAATCATCCATGCTCTTATATGCTTCAGTAATTCATTAATTTTTATTGTTCAGTAGTATTACTTTGCAGGAATATTCTACAGTTGGTTTATTCATTCACAGTTTGAATGACAATTGGGCTCTTTCCACTTTGGGGCTACTATGAATAAAAAAATAGAAAATAAATTATAAATCAAAAAGTAGAAAAGAATAGATTGCTATTTAACATTTCAAATCTTGTTGTAAAATATATGTTTTTTATTTATCATGATTAAATAACTAGGATTTAAAATGTTAGTCATAGTATTTAGTTTTATAAGAATGTACTGGGTCTTTTTCCAAAAAGGTTGTAGCATTTTACACACACACCAGTAATATATGAGAGTTCTGGTTAGTTCACATCCTCATCAAAGCTTGCTGCAAGCAGTTCTTTTAATTATTGCCCTTCCAGTGAATATGTGCTAGTATTTCACCATGATTTGATTTGCATTTAACCAGTGGCTAATAACATTGAGCACTTTTTCATGAATATTGGTCATTTGTACATCTTCTTTTGTAAAGTGTCTTTAAATCTTTTTACCAATTTTTGTTTGTTTTGCCAATTTTTATTGGGGTTGTTTTTATTTTTATTATTTAGTTCTAGGAATTCTTTACATATCCTGGAAACCAGGATGTATGTTCTGCAAATACAGACATGTATCGCTTAATGGCAGGAATACATTGTGAGAAATGTGTCATTATGTGGTAGAGCCTATGTCTCCAAAGCCTACAAACCTATATGGCATGTTAATGTACTAAATACTATAGACAGTTGTAACAAAATTGTGTTTGTGTATCCAAAAATATCTGAACACAAAATAGGTACAGTAAAATCACAGTATAAAAGATAAAAAATGGCACACCTGTATAGGACACTTATTATGAATGAAGCTTGAAGTACTGGAAGTTGCTCTGGGTGAGTCACTGAGTGTTGAGTGGATGTGAAGGAAGGCCTAGGACATTACTGTAAACTACCACAGACTTTATAAACACTGTACATTTAGGTTAAACTAATTTTATTTTAAAAAATTAAGTAATTCTGCTATAATGTTACAATAGCTATGATGTCACTAAGGTAGGAATTTTTCAACGCCATTATAATCTTGTGGGAGCACCATTGTATATACGGTTCCTCTTTTACTGAAATATCATTATGCAGCACATGAGTATTTCTTTTAACCTGAGCTTTCCTTTTTATTTTCTTATCAGTGTTTTTTGATGAATGAAAGTTTTTTATATATTATTGTATTTTATTTATTATATATTTAAAATATTTCAATTGCCATTGTTATCTTTGATTTATCTAAGATACCTTTGTATATACCTGAAACATGAAGAAATTCTCCTATGTTTTTCTCTAAAAACCCGCTATATATTTATCTTTTATTTTATCTTATATTTTATATATTTTATCTTATATTTTACTTTTAGGTCCATGAAATCTTGATTTAATTTTTTATATGGTGTGAGGTACGGGGTGAGATCCAATTTTTTTCCATATAGATATTCCATAATTCCTGAAGAAGTTCTTGAAAATATCTCTCATTCTCATTAGATTACTTTGGTGTGTATGATGAAACTGACTATGTTGAGTGGGTCTCAATGAATTCTATCATTCTATTTGTAAATTGCATGGATTTGATTGCTATATCTTTATAGTAAATATAAACATCATGTAGCATAAGTTCTTCAAGTCTGTTCTTATTTTTCAGAATTTCTCTGGAGAATCTAAGTATTTTAATTTCCATATAAATTTTAGAATTAGCTTGTCTATTTCTTTAAAATGTCTATTAGTATTATAATTGTCATTGCAAAGAAATTGTGATTGATTGGCAAAGAATTGAGAACTTAACAATAATGTTGTGCCTTTCAATTTATGAACACAGTACATATATATCTCTATTTACTTTGGTTTTATAAAAGAGTTCTTAGCAATAGAGGTCTTGTGCATCATTTACTTAATTGATATATATTTTATGTTTAATATAATTGTAAATGAATTTTTAAAAATTTTATTTTAAAATAGTTTGCTTCTAGTTTACATATTGCAATTAATTCTTAGATGTTAACTTTCTATCTGGTGACATTACCTTAAATTAAACTCAGTTATTAGTTCTAATAGTTATTTTGTTGAATCCTTTGGATTTTTTTAATGAATATAATCATGTCATTTACAAACAGAAATGGTTTTGCTTTTTTTCCCCAAATTTCATGAGTTTTATTTATTTTTCTTGCCTTATTCTAATTTCTAGTAACCATGGTCAAACTATAATCCAGGGTCTAGTAACTACAGACTGAAAAGAGGTGGTGAGGATGTGCATCCTTACCTGTTTGGATAAATGTGTTCAATATTTCACTATAACATGATTTTTGCTGTAGGTTATTTTCTTTTCTTTCTTTCTTTCTTTTTTTTTTTAAATTGATGCCCTTCATCATGTTCATCATGTTGGGGAGTACCCTTCTATTTTCTGAATTGTTTGTTATGAACAGCAGTTGAAATTTATTGAGTTTATTGTGTTTCTATTGAAATGGCCATAGGATTTTTCTTGTTTATTCTGTTTATATAGTGGATTGTATTGTTTGATATTTGAATGTTAAAGCAACCTTGCATTCCTCAGATGAAACCTATTGGTCATGCTGTATTATCAATTGCATATAATTACTGAGTAGGTTTTTTCTGATTATGCATTCTGAACATGGGGAAATCACCACAGAATGGAGTCAGAGACACACTGGACCCACTGTGAGATGAATCTTTGCTAAAACTCTATTGGTCACCTGACTTCCATTACTTCTTACTCTGACTGGTGGGCCACAGTGATATTTTGTGTCACCTGAAATTAGTGTTAGTTCAGTGGCAATGTCTAGTAATCCCTGAAAAGTATGATTATTTCCTTTTTTTCAGTGCACAGCCACCCTGAGAAATGGCCATACGACCTTTTTGGGGCAGGCTAAGAGAAAGATTAATAGTACAATTTTGACTATGAAGCAGGGTTCTTCTTCAAGGGGACCAAGTCTCCCCTTTATTCAAGTGGTTCTGAGCCTATAAACTGGCATAAGTCTGAGAATTGATTGAAAAGCAGAGACTCTCCATTTTGGTGATTCAAGTTAGAATTCTTTTCATTTTAGTAAGAACACTTCTGCTTAAACAGATCAAGCCCATCTATTAATTTTTTCCTCATAAGGACACCATGATCAATTAGCCAAGGCTACGGGATCTGTGAGCCAGATAATTCTGGTAATCACTTTGGCTCTGCTTTTTACCTCAGTAACCACACTACCTTGTCTTTGGCAACTAAATGCCACTACTTAGCCCCTGCCACCTCAGTATCTCATTATCCTTTTGCACCTAGAATTACCAGTTTGAGGGTAGCAGTTCACACTTTAATTTCTGGCCTATGTAGAAGAATGAGCTCTTCAAGGATTCTGGAACTTTCCTCACAAATTTATTTCCCCCATTTGTAGTGAAAGATGTGTCCTCTGAACCCTCCTGGGATAGGGTAGATGAGCAAGTCTTAATGTAATAAATCTACTCTAGCATTCCAATCTCTGTAAGCCTTTGGATACCCTACTCTATATTATACTACATGAATTCTGACATTTCAACTACCTTTAGGTCCATATTTCAGCCAACAAACCAGGAAACTGTCGCAGCCCTGTCTAACAGCCCTGGAGTCAAAACATTGACTCCAGAATTTGTGCTTTAGTGGGCCAGTATCAATAAATTTGGCCTGATCCAACTTTATGTTCCTTCCATCACTATCCCACACCCTTATAATCCATTGCCATACTTATTTCCCAGATTTCTATCTGTATAGATTTAAAATAATTACACAGTTCTTTTGATATGTAGGGCCCCTTTCCATGGGTCATACTTTGTACCTTATACTACAAGTGTTTACACTATATAGCCTGCTAAGACTTAGTCTAGTTATGTGTCTAGAAACAACGGGGGGGTTGAGATAGCACCTGAGTAGAATCAACAGAGCCTCCAAAGCAAGTACCTCGGGAAGGCTATGGCAGGTTCTTCAGGAAAACCAGGGCTCAATTCCTTCAGCTGAAGTGAAAGGGCTGCTTCTACCAACAAAGATGACTCAGCAGAATTTAGGGGTGTGATGCCTCCAGATTCATCTGTACCTGCCCACACATCACCATATGAATTTTTTGGATCCCATTCCTTTCTAATCAATGCCCACAGTTAAACAGAAGAAACCCTGGGAGGTAAGAAATTCAATTTGCATTGTAGTCCTACCATTCAGTAGATGAGACTCTGAATGTGGTCTGCAGAAATCTTAGTCCTGTGGCTACAGAGATAAAGACTTCTTTCTAGGAAGATATAGAAGCTTTCAGGTCATTTATGCTCAGACATAGCTCATCCTTTTCTTTCCCCAGTTTCTCTAGTGCAGTTAGCAACAACCTCCCAATATTACTACACTCCTCAGTTTGACTATTCTAAAGTATCAAATATGTTGTCACCCAGAGACTTTCCTTCTATATGTATTTGATTAGCAGTATCCAAAGGTGATATTTTGCATATCTCTATTGCCACATCATGCCATGGACAAGAAGTGGCCTCTGTACCACTGAAAGGAGTCATTGATGTCTTTAATCTAATCAGATTAGAGAAGTAATTCAATAAAACCCAGAACCATTTCAGAAAAAATAATCCTAATATGCTCTTTCTGTAGATCCACTTTTGGTACCAACATTTATATCAGTCAAGATTCAACAAGAGAAACAGAACCAGTAGTTTATATATTTAGGAATGTATTCCAAAGAATTGGCTCATACAATTGTGGGAGATTACAAGGTCAGTCTAAACTCCACAGTGCTGGCATCAAGAAGGGCAGACTGGAACTCCTGGGCATGAGCTGATACTGCTCTCCATAGACAGAATTTCTTCTTCTTCAGAGAAGCCTCAGTATTTCAACTGATTGACTTGGATAATATCTCCCAGACTGGAACTCCTGGGCATGAGCTGATACTGCTCTCCATAGACAGAATTTCTTCTTCTTCTTCAGAGAAGCCTCAGTATTTCAACTGATTGACTTGGATAATATCTCTCACTTAGTCATTGATTATGGACTATAATCACATGTGCAAGATACATTCACAGTAGGGACTAGGTAAATGAGTGATTGAGTAACTGTGGACTATAGTTTACCCACATTAACACTTAAACTGACCATTGTAATAGGAAGCCAGTTCATTATTTTAAACACTGGTAAATAGGGGGGAATAATAAAGTGTTAATCCTGCTATTTCTTTAATAACTGTACCATTGGATAACCAAATAACAGATGAAGGGAAATGTGTAATTACGAAAGTGCAACAACTAGCAAATGAAAAAGAAGCAATAGAGTAAAATAACACCATGTGGCAACCCCAATGAGTTAGCAGATCTAAGCACTGAGCATAAATAAAATGAGAAAAAACTAGACATTATCTGTATTTGATAAAAAACATACCACCATTTATAACCTTACCAAAGGATTGAACCTGAGTCTGATCAGGCCTCTATATCCAGCTGCTAATTTGCTGAAAATACATAGGAGGGAAGAAAGAAACATTTTGAACTGCATTATACATACAGAATTAGCCACATCCAGACTGTTGGACATTCTTCATATCGTATAGTCGAGGTTTATTGACAGATACATCATAAAGGAACAAAAAGAATAGATAGGGGACTGTATGCTAAAAATAACCATAAAAGCCATATTGCTTTTTTGTTTTTGTTAAAGAACAAAACCATAATGTCTACCTATTGCACTTTGGTGGAAATCTGAAAAAATAGTCATTTACATGATAGATTATTTGTTCTATAGTTAAATGCTCTATAATATAGACTCCAACATTTTACATTTTCATAACTCAATAGGAACCAGTTTTCCCATGTGGTGCATGACCATTCAAGTTAATTAGGATTTTTGCCACATAGATTCTTGATACTAGAGGGAAACATCAGCATGTAAGTTATTATTAGGAAATCTCGTAGTTTTGATATCTATTGTTTTGGGATATTCAACACCCATTCTTCACTTTTTTCTTCTAGTAGCAGAAACACTCATCTTTGTGGAACTTGTTCCTTGCCTGCAAATGGAACTGAAATTACTGCTCCCCATTCACAGTTCTGTGCCTGTTGTGTAGCGTTGGCAAATCAGGGTATCTCAACCCTTGGCTATAGTAACTGATACAGGGAAGGGAAAGGGATTCATTTACTCAATAAATATTTGTGACAAAATTAAACCAACCAGAGTCCTTCCAAGGACATTTTTTCTTTGCAATAGAATGCCACTTTAACACTGGCACTGATAAACTATTAGAATGTGAGTCTGGATCTGCCAGCAGTCTTTTCATCAACCATATGGATAGAGAGTTTGGGCAGGAGAGAAACATCCTTGACATTATCAATTTCATGAATCCAGTAGTGCCTAAAGCCATGGACTATAGACTTTCCAGTTATATAAGCCAGCAAATCTTCTCTTATGCTTACCTACTTATATCTAAGAGATTTTTCAATAATATATTGCAAACATTTGAAGATTTCTAGAACATAAAACAACATAGAGACTATGGATATCATAAGGTAAGACTTCATCTCTTCTAAAGACTATAGGTCATGGGTTTCATGTGATGTGAGAGAATAGGAATGAAAGATTTGAGAAGATACCATCATATTTTAGCCTAAAAAATGGGTTTGTAAAAAGATGTTCTATTTTGTCAGGCTTTTGTCTAGTAAAATGTTTACAGTCAATAAAATATCTTAAAATTCTACAAGTTGAATTAAGCTTTGTATTCTCTCGATTAATCTGTGGCCCTAAAAGTTTCTAGCGACAGATAGTCTGATTTTGATGTGCCTGACAAACATCTAGTTACAAACATCTTACTGACAGTTGAAAATGTAGAATCCGGGCCTAGGAGAAAGCTTATATAAATGGAAGGGAGAGTTTATTATAAGGAGGAAATTTAATGTGATTATATATGAAAAGATTTAGCACAGTGCCTGCAACAAAGTAAGAATTCAACTAAGAGTACAAAAGTAATTATGAACCACTCAACAGAAAGTCATATTGATAAGTTTTAAATTTGCGTCTTAAAATTACTTAAAATTTTATGTGTGTGGTATATAGCATATTGATAAGTTTTAAATTTGCGTCTTAAAATTACTTAAAATTTTATGTGTGTGGTATATGAATCTGTACTTTTGTTACACAGTAACAATCCTAAAGTTAATGTGTAAAACAAGTATAAACTCATAATCTCTAACATATATGTGTATACCATATATGTTACACAAAAATTTGTTTTTACAAAAATTTTACAAATTCATACATGGTTCCCTTCACTACAAAGGACAAAAGATGCAGGAAAAGAGTCTGGAAAGAATATTGTTTATATAGTATTATCGTACACAATAGAACCAAAAAAGTAACCCAAAAGAGCATTCTCTGAGACATTTCCTTTTTACTAAAAGACACCATTTATTAAGAACTTGCTATAGGTCAGGACTTTTAAATACAGGATTTTAACAACAACCTGACCTGTTGGGTATGAGTCTCCTCCTTTACACAGAGTGGGGAACTGGGATTTGAAAACGTTAATACACTCATACTTGTTCAAGATCACATAGCTTCTAGGTGGTTGAGTCAATATTCAGAACCAGACATGTTTGTCTTTAGAGTCCCACAAGATTTCATTATGTCATATTTTCTTATTATTAGTAACAGCAATCTTACTAATATTAATGATGATGATAATGACAGTTCTGTCAAGAAAGTAGTATGAGGTGTGGCCCAAAGTTTTTAATATACATCATTTCACTTATTTTTCATAGCAACCTTATGAGGGATGTAGTACTATTCTTGCTATTTAGCAGATGAACACATTGAAGTAACTTGCCCAACATCACACAGTGGTAGGACCTGTCCCACTGCCTTCTTAAATAAATCACATTAGCTCTCAGGCAGCAAAGAACATGGAATCAATGATTTTCAGCATATAGTAGAATCCATCCAGAAAACTATCCATTGAAGCTTCAAATTTGCCCTTTTTTATTCATGTTAAAAATCACTTATCAAATACAGTTGTTATTATGAATATTATATTTGGATGCTATGTATAATAATATGTCTTAAATTGTAATTTAAAACCTCAAAATTGCTGAATGGTAAAAATAAGTAATATATTTTTTAAGTCTATGCTAAAATTAGACCTTTTAGTATATTTTATTTATGAGAGTTTATTCACCAGCATTATCCCATAGAAGTAAAGCATTCAGAATTTAAAATTTTGTCATTAGAAATTATAAGATTTGTTTTTAAATGGAAAACAAAAATATTTATGTTTTTAAAAAATATTATTTCTTTAAATTTATGGTACTCCTCTTTTTGCATGTGAAAATAGCTATAGTTTAGAAGTAAAGAGATAAATAAATATTGATAAAGCATTTAGTAATATGTAGAACTATTGTAATTCCAGAAGGCCTGCTCTTGGAAGCACTCTAATACATGGAATATTTCCAAGAAGTGTTCTAAAGTCTAATAATTACCATCCCTGATGCCGGATTGTGTCTGCGTGGGATGAGCTGAAAGTGCTGTCACATCCGACAGAGTTGCCAATCTTAAACCAACTGTGACTACTCTCTGTACACTTCTGTCTCTGGAGCATTAAAAAAAATCTTAATTAGCTTTTGTTTCCAAGCAGGGCTTCAATTTTCATAACATTAGTTTCATTTTACTAGGATTATTAGAATCAAATTGACCTTGACATTTCATCTATTGCAATAAGTGCATATATTTATGCAATATCTAAATTCAAGTTATTAACCTAAGATAAATTCAGAGGCCTATTAAAAACACAAATGTTCCTTTAATACAGAAATGTGTTTGCTATGTGCAATTTAAAATCATGTTAAGATATGATAAATTTATCAACAAAAGCAAACCTATTCTTGAAGACTTGTTGACTACCTAAAAATGTCAATAATTCATACAAATAGAAGAAAAAGTGGATGTGCTATTATAAACCTACATCATTGATACAATTCTTGCCTAAATTCTGTATTTCCACAATGGCCAAAAAAAAAAAATTAAATTAAGAATATATTCTACTTATCCCAGAGAAAATTTAGAAGAATTGCAATATGATGTATTCCAAAGTACTTTAAGTTCCCAAGGGGGAAAATGTTACACCAGTGCAAAATATTCAGGCATTGTTCAGAACCTGGTATTTTTGAGTAATTTAACTAAAGTGCATTTTTATTATACAGTGTCAATTTCGACTTACTTGAAATTTGTCACACAACAAATTTCAATTTGTGTATGTATCCTCACTTAGAGTTCAGGATCAGCTAAAATCTGTCAGCAGAATCAATTGCTGATGAAATTAAAGAGCCAATTGTCATTTACCTTTACAGATATTAACAGTGTGTTTAACAAGTAACAATATGCATCCTCTTTTTAGCAGAGATGCTGCTTACTAATGACATCTCATTGCTTCACACAGCAGGGACACTTATTCTATTTGGGCATAATGACTGAGCTAACATCAGTTTTTAAGAATGTATGTTATCATTATTCATTATAGTACTGCACTGAAGCTTCTCTGGGAGGCAATAAAGAACAAAATGTATATTTTAAAGACCCTCATTTCCCCCCTAAATGCTTGAATTAAGCTGCAGTCTGTGATGTTCAGAGAACTGAGTTATGTCCTAAAGCAATGCTTCTCTTAGAGTGCATCACGCCTGAAGATTGGGCTCTGATTAGCCTCTGAGTTCTCTAATACAGTCTATTGATTTTTTGCTACCGTAGCTGCCATTGGATTTTGTGTGCTAGCACAAGGGTTCTCTCTTTTACATGAGAGAATGATGAATCGTTGTCTGTGAGGCTTCAAGCACATACTTATTTCCTCTTCAATAAGGACAACCATCAATATCATTTAAGCAGAGAAAAACACGGAGGCAATCCAGCATGTTTATGGAACAATCTGGGTTTTCTTCATACTAATTGTTGATTCTAATTGCTAAACTATTCAGATTCTATAGAAAGTTGGCAATCATATTTAGTACCCTTGAATTCCCTTAACTTTATGGTTAAGGGAAAGAATATACTTTGCTTTAAAGGCAAAAAACAGCTAGATAGGAAAAATAAGTTCTGTTAGTGGATAGTTGAGTAGGCTTCTATAATTAATAATAATTTACTGCATGGTTTCAGATGGCTAAAAGAGTGAAGATCGAATGTCCTCATCACAAATAAATGATTTTTTGTAATGAATATGCTGATTACAGTGGTTTGATCAGCACATGTTGTATACATGCATTCAAATATAACTCTATAACTCACAAATATATATAATCAATATGTTTAAATAAAAAAATAAAAAATAAAGGTTCAAATGCATCTTTTATGAAAGTATATTGTGAAAGCAATTTCATTTTTACTTTCTATTGGCCACAACATTGATTCTAAATGCAGACTAGGACTAAGAAATAAACCAATACTCTGGACCCATTTCAAAAATATGCTTGTTATAAACAAATGTGCAAAATCATAATCATGTGGAACTTCCTAAACTTTACATTAAAAAAGGGTAATCTTAATGCTAACTGGTCTCAACTTTTTTCCAGTAAGGATACCAGATTGTCTTAGATAAGCTTCACTACAAGCAAAGTCTTAGAAATGGATTCTTGTGCAAGTGATATATTGAAGAAGTGGTCTCAGAGGACACCTGTAGCAAGAGAAGGAAGCAGAGTAGATCAGGAAAAAGCCTGTCACAGGTGTCTGTGCAGGTGAAGTCTGGCCTCAGCCTCACATCACAGGGAATCCTGGAGTGGGAATAATACCATTTAATTGTCCCATCTTGAAGCAAGGGGCCAATCTTTTTTTCTTCACCATTGTCAGTAAGTCATTGGTCACTGGCAGCCTGTAAGGCGGAAGGGGAGCATAATTTCCCAGATTTCTGTGCTCTGCAGTTCTCATCAGCTGAGGGCAATACTCAGGGGAAGGAGACAGCTGTGGGCTGCTAGCAGCTAACACCGAGCAGCTGAGGGATGGCTGGATCCACCTGCAAGGGGATCTAGGCAGGGCAGCAACAGTGCCTGCTATCCAGGTTAAATTCAGAGCCAACGTTCTGGTCTGATTTGTTCCCATCCAGAGACAGAAAAAATGAACATACCACCCATTCAGTTAAAAATGAAGACCTGTGGAACTAATGTAGTCTGCTTAGCAAAGTAAGGGGCAATTCAAAATTGTGGTTTGGCATGTAAATTGTCCAGCATAAAATAAAATAAAATAAAAGGAAAAAATTTTAAAAAGATTTATTTTCTAGTTCATATTGAAAATCACAGGGTATTCTGCATTAATTGAACTGACATTTTTTTACATCTACTTCAAATATTTTAATAATTTGAATATTCAGTACACTACAAATATAAAATTATATGATTTCTTCCTGATATTAATTTTTGCTCTTCCAAAGAACTCCCATAAAATGCATTGTAGTGCTTTTAATTGTTCTATAGGAAAATAGAGTACAAAATGATTTACTTTTTTTCTCAATTTCATTTAGGAAATGCAAAGGACTAAATAAAAAGTCTAGAGATCAAAAAAAGTAGTAAGTAGGACATTAACTGAAATTTAGTTACATTTTTTAAAAAAACTTCAAAAATTATGTATGGAACAATGAGGTTATAGCTTTTGAAAGCTGGAACTATTATTCTATAATATCATAGTCCTTAAATGGTACATGAATCTGGGTTATCCCACACACAGAATCATCCTCAGAATAAAACTGAATTATATTTTAAGGAAGAGGTAGGAACCTACTTTTAAAACAATCCAGATATGATGTTTCAAATGCATATGTTTATTTAGAGATATTGTTTTGCCTAATGAAGAGTTATTTTTACTGAAAACCTAACCCCATGTTATTTTTTCCCAATAACTAGAGTTTTTAATTTTCAGCTACGAATATATATATATATATATATATTTGCTCAACTTCTCAAATTACTAGAGAAAGTCTTTTGTATATTGTGTTTAAAATGTCATAGGTATCAAATACTCTGACTTGCAGATACTAGAATACCAAATTGCTGGCTAACTGATAGATTCTGGAGAGATTTCAAGACACAACAGGACAATGGATAAGCCTGTGCCTTTAGATCTTTCTCCAAGCAGATGACTCTGGTGTATAAATTAATATCAATCCCATTTGGCCTTGGCTTCTTGATATTTATGCTGCACAGGAATCCCTAGTATTGATTACAAGTCATATGAAGTTAGACTGATATCCTTCCTTCCATCTTCTTTCCAAAAATGAATTATGCCAGAAAATCAAGGTTAATGAAGCAAGCTCATTATAGTACACCTCTTTTGGGCATTCCTTTCAGTTTAGTTAAGTTACTGAGGAAATTAGACAGGTGGAAGCACGCAATGTGATACATACAAACACATCCTCAGGCTGAGTCCATGTGAAATTACAAGAGTAGGTTAAAAAGTTCCTGGTATTATCAAATCAGCCAACACTATGTAATAATTCTTACAAACTAAGACAGATCTTTCTGTGACACCAAGAAATTGTTCACCAAAACTTTGACTTCAATTCCTAGTTAAAATAGAAATGACATCTACTGAATGAACTGTTAAATCTTACAAACTTAAATATGGAAGGGTATTAGCTAGGCAAGTTCACACCTTGTTAGTTAGTAGAACCTTATTAGCATAGTACCATATTGCAGTTTGTGAATTCTTAAAGAATCAATGCAAACTTCATAGAAAGGTAATATTCATTTATTGCTAATTAAGATCCACAGACCTTGTTTGACTTGGGAACTATTTAGCAATATTAACCAATTTAGCAAGGAATATATATACTCCTTTGTATGCTGTGGAGCACAGACTGGGCCCACTTCATAAATAGCTGTAGAACTTTGGCTGAGTTACTAAAACTCAGTATGTCTTAGTTACCTCATATTTAATATAAAGGTAATAATAGTACACTCCACTTGGAGGTAGTAGATGTAAAACACTTAGAAGGATCACTGACCCATATAAGTATCAGCTATTATTATCCAGCAACTACACATTTAGCAATAATCCTAAGAAAATGATTAAGGACAGATACAAATATTCTGCTGCAAGGATGTTTAGAGTAATATTATTTGTGATAGTAGAAAGAAAATACAAATAATCTTCAGGTCATATAACTAGGGTTTGAATGATTAAGCTAAATTCTTAAAATGGTACCTTATACTGCCATGTATGATGACATCATAGAAATGCCTGGATTGACACAAAATATATTAATATATCGCTGAGATAAATAAATTAGGTTAAAACAGTATATGAAGCATGACTTCAATTTTATTGAAATTAAAAATAAATGCATAGAAACACACTAAACATTTTTTTGTTTGTTTTTCACTCTTAGGTAACACTGTAACTATGTCACTATTTGGCTTTCATTCTACACACGTACAATTCCATGTACAATTCCAAAATATTTTGATAAGTGTAAACACAATGTAAAGATTAGATATCTCCAAATGTAGATGCATGGGTAATTTTATCTTTTCATTTTATTATATTACATTTTCTGGTTGTTTTTTAAAAAAATAACAAGAATTTTTTTTTAGAAAAAGGAAATTTAATTTTTTTTAAAAACTCACAAATTACATAAAACACTTTCTAATCTACCTACATGATCTTGTAGAGTTCCACCACTAAATAGTACCTTTTTAATATACAAATAATGTACACCCAGCAAAATTTGTGCTATTCTATATGAGAAATGCTTTCCACAGAAAGTCTTCTGTTTTTAAATGTAATAATGTAACTCTATGGCAGATATTATCTACATTATCAGCCTAAGATAATAATGATAAATTATTAACTGTCTATACTTATGTCTTGAAGCAATAAAAATAACCCTCTTACATTACATTCAGCAATCTAGAAAAACAGAAACCCGATAAAGCCTTTAGCTGAGAGTAATAAAATCGGCTCCTGTTATGTAGCCTACAGTGTTCATAACGATGGTCTTTTCTGGCAGAATGAACAATGATCTTCAAGAGTACTTGAGCTAATTTTTTCAACTTGTGGACATATATATCTTCAATGATTAACTCCTGAATTTTTCATGCACTCTTTGCAATGCCATAAGAGAATATTGTTTTACAAGAAATAGTTTTATTGCCCACTGAAATATTTTGTGATGTGTCTAATACTAAGGATTTAAGCACACATCCATAACATTACTGGAATAAATTGAAAAGGCAATTAATACTTTATGCAGTCAAAAGTATACTTGGCGTTAGTTGTTTACAGAGAAGAAAACTTGTAGCATGCCTAAGAGATAATAGCAGGGAATGTTATAAAAAGAGATGATTTCATCCTAAAAAACAAAAAAGGAGAAGAAATCTTTTTATGAGAAATTTAATAACTTTTACCGGCACTGCATCAGAAAAAACATTAGTTGATATGATTGGCCCTTATTTGAAAAAAGGCATATAATGATCTCAGCTTCATCTATTATTTCATTCATTCATTTACTCATTCATTCACTTATTTATAGAAGACAATTTTCAGATTAAAAAAAAAAAAAAAAAAAAAAAAAAAAGAAAAGCTGAATGATGGCCAGACTCAAAGAGCTTATATGTGACCGGGAGTTGCTACTAAATCTTCAAAGAATAGATCTTGCAGCAGATAAAGAGCACCTAAGCTGTAGTTTCCTCAGAAATGAAACTGGATAAAGTCAAAACAAGGGGGGAAGTGAAATCAAAAATTAAATGCCTACTGGTTGATTTAGAGGAAAATTTGTTTCTGCTGAAAATGCAAATACAAAGTAATCTCTTGAAATTTAAAATTTTCCCTGCTGTTAGTTTCCTTGCCCCACCCTCCATCCCCAAACCCCAACTATGCTTGGCTACATGACAAATGCACACAGTACATATAGATGCCAAATACCTGGAAGCACATGTCAGGTATGATTATCACCAGTCTATGCTACATGCCAGTTTATCCCACAGGGGCACTGGGATTAGGTACATGCTGTTAGTCTGTAGGGCCAAGAAATAATGTGTAGGACACAAATCGAAGCAAAGCCCTGCTCAGATTCATGCCAGTTTATCCCACAGGGGCACTGGGATTAGGTACATGCTGTTAGTCTGTAGGGCCAACAAATCATGTGTAGGACACAAATCGAAGCAAAGCCCTGCTCAGATCTAATCACACATTTCAATATATGATTCCATTTGTATTTAATTTATATACCTTGTATTTCATAAATAAATTTATATTTATTTAACAAAAAATATATATAAAGATAAGGAGCCTGTATCTCATCATATATCATTCTGGGACTAAGTCCCAGAAATTATATAAACATTAGTTTCAAAACTGTAATTTCCAGAGTCAAACGGACAAAATATCAGCTTGTTATTCATTCACTTATAAAAAAGCAGATCAGAAACATCCCTACCCATCTTTTAATGATTATAATCTAATATTTAAGTACCTACTCATTACCTTCCTTCCCAAACATGCACCTTCTTTTACACAGGTACACGTATCTGGAAGAACTCTTCTCTCGATTAAATGCTTCTTTTAATGAATAAATAATTCATGAGCTTCTACTGTGTTTATGAATTTTTCTTAAATTGGATAATATTATGAGCGTTTTTCTATCACCAGCTACTCTAGCTTTCAAAACTCATATTTTACCTTTTTCTAAATTTGCAAATTATGTAAATATAATGGGTTTCACTTTATGGATTTACATTTGTGACAGTTAAACCCCTCAGTTATCAACATATTTGTAAATCTTCATTTATTAAAATTTCTATTTTAATTTGCAGAGTCTGAAATCAAGGTGGTTGAAATAGAAATGAACTAGTTAATTTCTTCTGAAATATTTACATCAGTTTTTTATTCATTCCACTCAAACATCAAGAAATCTAATTTAAAAAACTACTAATCCTAAGGGTATCAGAGAAAGCAAAGCAAAAGCAATCAACCAACCCATCAGCAACCTCTCTCCGTGTCACCTTAGTATTTTTGATCTTTTATTCTGTCAGTTTAAGTTTCTCTCCTCACATTTCATGTAGCTGACCTTGAGTTATTTACTTAACTTCTATTAGCATCAAATTTTTCATCTGTTAAATGAATTATGTAATAGGGTTGTGGGAAGACTAAAACAGATAGGATAGATGAAGCATCGGGCACATTGCAGACTTTAATAATGCTGGTCAACATCTTGTATTTCTCCTCTTTATATCAACCCTCATCCCCCCTCCCTGAAACTTATGACTCTAGTTGCAATGTTATAATGTTTGTTTGTTTAAAGTCTAGGGTTGTGTACTCTTCTACATATTAATTTTCCTGGATATTAGTCAATGGGTCTGCTGATTAATATGCAATCATGCTAAATTTTAAAAAATCTTGTTTTAAAATATTTGTTAACTGATGTGATTCAAAACTTATTTTGATGTATATATTCACTTTTTTGGCAGAGGGGCATGTTTCTCTTACCGGTGACTAGCTGCAAACAGTCAGATGGTCTTTGTCTGACTATAAACAACTCCAAATGCATCTCTCTTCATGGCATGAAAGTTCCTGGCACCGTGGGAGATGGCACTTTGAGCAGATAATAAACAAAGATTTTTCTCTATATCTAGGTGATGTTAAAGTTGTCTGTAAGTGAAATCTAACCTATGGTGCAATTACAAAAGACAACCCATATTTCAAAGGTTAGGATTATACATCTTTTCCTTAAACAAAGTCAAGATCTGAATAACGTCATATCAATTGATTAAAAGGAAAAACAATAATAATATAATTTCAACTCTCAATGTCACATTTTCTTCTAAGATACATAGAACAGGGGCATAAAAATGGGCTTATAATTATTAGCTGTGTGACTCTGGAGAATTTACTTAAACTCCTCAGACCCCAGTTTCCTAATCTGTAGTTTGGGTTAAGAACAACATATCATGCTTGGTTTTCTGATTATTAAATAAAATAATGTTCCAGTACTTGGAATATTGTTAATGTACAATAAATGTTAAATGTTAGTAAGGAGAAAACTACAAAAATAACATGAAGAAAATAATCTAGTACCTTAGAATATCAGAATAATCATATTCTTATACTCTAAAATGTGGTTCAGAAAATGTCCTGCTAAAAGTTTCATGTGTTTGTCCATTTTTTGTGTTTTGAATATTGAAACAATAGCTAGAAATTTGAAGAAGCAATTTTGATTGAATATAGCCTGTGTTAGATTTTTATATAATATTGCCTGACTTCCAATAGAGAATGACAAACAATTCTCTGTTGAGATCCCAAGGAAAGTGTTGTGTTAACCATAATATACACCCTGATCTGACTGCACGTGGTGGAGCCTGGTTTTCTTTTCTTTTTTTGTGTGGAAATCCAGATACTTAGAGATGGTTTGGGCTTTGCAGCAAACAACTTTGACAAAATGGTATGATAAATAGTAAAACAAAAACAATAAGTGCTCTTTACCATGCGTTTCCTATGTGCCCGTCCTTCTTCTTGAGTATTTCATATGACTTACAAGTTTATGAGTTCTGTTATAATTTTCTTTTTCACAGATAAGAAAACTTAGGTAAATTAGCTTGGTAAAAGTCACAAGGTTACTAAGAGATCAAGTCTAGAGTAGAATCAGATCTGGTTAATTCAAAATCTGTCTGGTCAACCACTTCATAGACTACTTGCTCACTCTCTATTAACTTCAATATAGTGTTAGTTGTCTATATGTCAGATAATGGTCTTATCAGTCCTGTTGATTCAGTCATTTTCACGTAAACATTATATTCTTTTTCATCCTCTATTCTCCTTGTTAACTTTATTTACATGACTAATACATACATGTGTTTTTAATTTGGTTGCTTTGTGCTTTTCACATGTGGATTCCTCACTAGGATATTTAGTACCTCGTATATACATAATCTCTACAAAAGAGCTCCTTCAAATACATTTGAACAACTACATGGTAAAATTTCTCAGTCTCACAAACATTAATAGCATGATAGAGACTTGTTGATTCTTAACCTGAGAACTCTATTTTTTACTGAACATGTAAATGATTTGTATAAGGTTATTTTAAAAGAAGTGCCTTATTTGTAAATAGGAAGTTTCTAATATTCAGATCTGTCTAAGAACAACATATCATATTTGGTTTTATTATTATTAAATAAAATAATGTTCCAGTACTTGGAAGACTGTCAAAATGCAGTGAATGTTAAATGTCAGTAAGGGGAAAATTACAAAAATAATATAAATATATAAAAATTATTTTATGACAGCATCCAAAAGCAGAATATCCTGAACCTATAGCACAGAAAAGCATCTAAAAATAAAATACTAGATATTAGTAAAATATAGAACTAGAAATTAAATGTTAAATGTCAGTAAGGGGAAAATTACAAAAATAATATAAATATATAAAAATTATTTTACGACAGCATCCAAAAGCAGAATATCCTGAACCTATAGCACAGAAAAGCATCTAAAAATAAAATACTAGATATTAGTCAAATATAGAACTAGAAATTGCCTGAACCTATAGCACAGAAAAGCATCTAAAAATAAAATACTAGATATTAGTAAAATATAGAACTAGAAATTACACAAAGTAATTTCGATTCTTTCTTTGAGTTGTTTCTCTAGAATTAAAACTTGTCTGACTCTAAGAAAACAAGGTAAGACTGTTTTGCCTTTATTATTCATTCAGTAATGCAGTAATTACTGAACATCTACTATAGTCTTGGAATTGTTTCAACTCACATCTTCTCAGTATATTTTAGTAATAAATAGGTTAAAAAGTAACAAGTCGATTTATGAATAAATGTAAATTGAATAAATGTTTAAAAATGTTAATTAAAAAATACTGGACTCAATTACAGACAAGAACGAACTAAAGCAAATTCAGCATTTTTATGGGTTCAAGATGTTAATGGTTTTCTTCTATGACAATTCATAAATGCATTGAAATTACACTTGCTGAATTATTAAGATTATTTCAAATATCCCTTTGTATTCTATGTTTATAATGTCAATGATTAGAAACTAAATGTATGAAGAGCAATACTTTCAAGAATGAATAAATATTAATATTTCACAAAAAATTTTTATTATTCTAAATCAGCACCTGCTTTATGAGGTGAATAGATGTTGTATTCTGAAAAATAAAAATAGTAATTGGCAAGATAATTACTGAATAAAACTGTTAAAACTCTGATATGTAATGGAAAAAACAATTCTCTCTCATACTTTCAGATGTTAATTTATCATCCTAGTATTAAATTTGATACTGAACACAACAAAAGATAAAAAAATTAAAAAACAAATTTCAAATGGCATTCAATAAACTTCTAATTAACCTTTCCAGAATCATGAAGTTACTTATTTAATTTTGTTAGACTAGTTTTTATTTTTTCATGCAACTACAATAACATTGTTAAAGGAACAAATATATACCAATGATTACTTCTACAACTAATTGTGGATGTGTGGAGCAACTTGATTATTGAAATGTTTTCACATGTGTATGTATATTTTATCTCTCAAAATAAAGTGAAACTATGAGTTCATTGAAGCTAGAAGTAATGGATAATACTATTTATCTACCACCTTACTCTCTCCCATATACTAGTTTCTGGCTTACTACTAAATCCTTGTTGAGCTACACTTTTCCTACTTTAAACTACCAGATGTTACATCAGTTCACTGTAATAATTATTTAGCTGCTTGGCTACGTTGACATGGGATTCGGCTACACTATGTAGTACAGATGACAAGAGACAAATTCAATGATCGTGGAGGTCCCTTTCCCTCACTTTTGATAATTAGCAAGAAACCCTTTAACAGGCCTAGGGCAGCTCACTGATGAACTGGTTGACATCAGAAGCTGGACTCCAAAGGCTAGGCCTTTTAAACAAGACATTTTCTTTGATAAGAAAGTTCTAGTCATTCCACCGTTGTTGTGATGTTCTTTGCCTGCCATTTCCTTTACTAGGAAGTTCCTTCCCCAGGAGTTCTTTCTGTGGCACAAGTACAGCCACAGCTGGTATAAGTCTCTCTGGTCTATGAAGAGCTCATAGATAACATGTTCTCTGATACTTCTCTGCTTGTAAGTTTTCCCTTAATAAACCCTATTTTATGTTTACAGCATATTGGGATAGTAGGTAGTTTTGTGTGTATTTGTGCCTTGTTTGCATGACAAAGAATGGGGAGGCCAATTGCTATAAGTTTAATATGAGAAAACACCTCTCAGCACTTAAACGGTAAAGGGGAAAGGGACAACATCTTAAATATCCAATACCTGCATGTGTCTGTTTTTCAGAGAGTTTGGAATAGGGAGGAACATTAGGATGGAGTAAAGGACACCAGGATGAATTCCTTCAAAATGGTGCAATAGCATTTCCTTGAGAACATACTAAGAGCTCTTTTGGGATCATTTGGATGGATGTCTTTAAACTAGAAAAGTAGCATTTAAAATTTAAACAACCTTAAACCCCAACAATTAAGACAGAATGTTTGTATGTTAGCAGAGGTCCTTCAAGATTTTCCTTCACAGTTTTATATAGCGCAGTAGAGCATGCTGTCGGTACACTTAAACTCGATTCTCCTCTTCTCCTAAACATCGTTTATAAAGTATACATTCTCTTAGCACATAGAGAATGCTTAACATAAAAATCACTTATTTTTCAAAAGTTTTAGTACAGTCTAGCATAGTCAGTAATAATGATTGGCACTTTAAGCTATAGAATGATCAAGAAAAAATCTTATCTCTTTTCTTACATATCACTTATTTAAATGAACCATATTTGAGGGAACAAAGGGCTGATTTGAGAGAGGACTGTAATTATCTCTTCAGTGGGCATTTACACAGGAGAACACAGATTAACCTTACATATCACTTATTTAAATGAACCATATTTGAGGGAACAAAGGGCTGATTTGAGAGAGGCCTGTAATTATCTCTTCAGTGGGCATTTACACAGGAGAACACAGATTAATTTAGCTCTCCAATAAAGGGAGGTATATATTTTTTGATAGTCTCTAACTTAAGACCAAAGGGCACTGCACGACTGCAGTCTAAACTGTATAAATATCTAACAAAGGAATTGATAGGCTCACCTAATGTTACATATCTCTTAGAGTGATTTTCAACTCTACAATTCCTTCTAATATAGAAATTGAATGAATCTACCCATCACTTTAGGTTACCATTACAGCCTGATTCCAGCTAAAAGCTCGAGGGTATATATATATTAGCTATTTGCTGTATCTCTTTCAAAGGCAGTGATTAAACCCAATTCCTTAATAGGATATTTAAAGGCCTCCAAGACTTGGTCCTGTTGTCACTCCTATTCGTGTTCTTAAGACAATGACATTGGATTCTGTGAAATATGCTCTGTTACTTCAGTCCTGCTATGCCTTTTCTCAGACAGTTCCCTCTTTCAGGAACACCTTGTTTCTCTTTCCTACTTTTTTCTCTGCCCGGTGATGATCTACCCGTCATCCAAGGCTCAGAGCCAAAGCTGTTTTTCTCTGAAGTGTCCACTGAGCTCTTCAGAGCCATCGCTATACTCCATATGCTGATACAGAATCCCACATACTCTACCTTCTCTGGTAGATGTGAAGGTTTCTATTTGATCCCCTTTCGTTAATTGGAAGTATCTGGATGGCATATGTCACAGATCTCACAGCATCAACCTTGCCACCTTATATGTAGCCCTATTAATCATTGTTTATTCAGTTAAATGTGCTTAATCATTAGGTAGGAGAGAAACTTGATGGATTGTTATGGTTCTGAAATTGTAAGTGAAACATACATGATTATTGGATAATGGTATTCAAAATATGGAACAAACTTTACTCCTTTTATTTCAGTGAGGATTTTATTAAGGAGAAATAGGATCTTGAAAAAACTTACTAACCATTCTATTGATTTATTAAAAACAATGGCATTATTTTTCATGGATAATTAGAATACCACAAATAAATAAAATCCAAAAATTATCCCCAAATCTCATTCTAATTTCTTTTTTCTTCTAGACCTTCCCTTGATTTGAGATTCCTCTACTCTCATTTCTTTCTTTCTAGAACTCTCCTGGATCTGGGTTTCTTCCACTCCGTCACTCCCTGACTTATGTGACAACAAAACCCCCATAAACACAAACATTTCCATGACAGGGGCAGTTTCAGAGCTAATAAATTTGAACCTGTGGATAGTCATTTATTGCAGTAGTTAGTTGTAAAACATGGAGCAGGCCGGGTCTGGTCCTGTCTTCTCCATGTACTGATTCTACGATCCTGACAAGTCTCTTATCCTTGTTCAACTTCAGCTTGCTCATCAACAAAACGGGGGGAAGGGACCTGAGCCCATGGGATTGTTATGAGGATAAAGAGAGAATATAAGCACTTAAAAAATGTGAACTAGTCACATTATTTATTTTTCATTTTTGATAATCCTTCCTAGCTAAAGATCAGTCTCCTAAAAGGCGAACATTCGCAGAACCAAAATCTGACATTCTCCTCTATGTAATGACAATCTTTTAGCCCAGTCATGTTTCAGAAGGATGACCATATTTTTAAATTATGATATTTTCTTCAATGAAAAATTTATTTATTAAATCAGAAAGTTTTCTTTTGGGAAATAAAATGGAAATCATCAGCAACGGTGCTTATGGTATACTTTATTCCAATAGCCATTGGTTCTTTGTTCCACTTTCCAGGAATTTAATGATTTTTAAACAGGTTGGGAAAGGGTGATAAAACATAGAGAAACATTTTCTCTAATTCTATTATTTGAGTATGAGATCCTCTACAACTGAGGCCAGAAATGAAATAATTAGGCATATGCTTGTCTGTAATCTACAGGATAATGTAAGTATGTTATTTAGCATAGAGCTAATGGCAGGCTGAAGCTTTCCAGTTATATCCAAAATGCTGACATACCAGTTCTGCTACCTCCTACATATCATTAGACAGATTTGTGCTTGACTACATAACATGGAGCTGTCTTCATATGTCTTGAGAAATACACCTTCAGTTAATGGCACCATACACACTCTACTGAAGATTTTTCTTGAGAACTAATAATTATTTTCATAACATGGAGCTGTCTTCATATGTCTTGAGAAATACACCTTCAGTTAATGGCACCATACATACTCTACTGAAGATTTTTCTTGAGAACTAATAATTATTTATTATGTGTTTGTGTTTAGTAAATGATGCCATAAATGAACTCAGACCAAAGCAATTGCTAAACAGAAGAAAACATGAATCTGTCTTTTCTTAGGATTATGACATAAAAAATTAAATGTTCTAATCATTTACTAGCATGAATTGAATTTCGTATAATGCTTGTCTCCCTGCCTCCAGTATATAATTTAAAAGCTTTTATATATAAAAAGAGTGATTCCCAGTAGTATTTTCATCTTTAAAGCGCCTTACTTATTAATTTTTTAAAATAATGTTTCTTTTGTCCTATGCCCTACAGAGAAGACAAATTTTCTTCCAGTGTTAATTTTTCAGTCACATTTCTATGAATATCAGAGTCTCTATTGCTACTTTAGAGGGAGTTATTTTTGTTGTCTTTGAACCCAAAAAGGAAATTCTCATAGCCATAGACTTTTTGCTCTCATGCATGCATGCTCTTCCTCTCTCTCTCCACTCTAGCCCTTACTCTCTGTATCTCTCATTAATGCCTCTAAATTATCAATACACTCTGAGACTAAAACAGATTCCTCTATATTAGGAATATGATTGACAGGAAATGGGGAAGAGAGGATATAATCGTCTGAACTCACAATCAGACTAAATCAGGGCCTTCCTCTTATTAGACCGATCTAAGAAATTCATTGCCTCCAAGTTACAGAAATTAGGCACCAAATCTCAGACAAGACAGTGTTTCCTTTTAAAGAAACACAGCATTAACTCAGAGCCAAAGTTCTAAACTCTTTTTATTAAATTAAAGTATTTTCTGAGAAGAAAGTTCAATTGCTTGAAATGTATAAGTCTTAGGCAACTGATACTTCACTGTATTCTTTCCCTTCTGAATATGAACTTGTTTTACTTTGGCAAAATGAATACGAAGATAAACGTTCTATGTCAATATTGTCAGAGTGAGGGCAAGTGGAACTAAAATCTGCTCCATTATCAGTATTTGCCCAAGAACAAAAATTTATGCTTTAATTCTAAACTCACTAGAATAAATCATGGTACATCTCTAAGAAGTACAAGTTGTGAGGTTAAGGTTTCTCTATAAAAATTTTCATACTGCATTAGTTAAAATAAAATATTTTTCCCTTTTGCTTTTCTTTTCAACAATAATAGATTTCTTTTTCTAAATTAAAAGGAATCTCTTAGATTAATGAAATTTCCTAGGAAGTATATGAAGTAATGCCCAAACAATTCATAAATATCACTAATTGCCAGATGTTTTAGTCCATTTTGTGTTGCTATAACAGAATTACCTGAGACTTGGTAATTTATAAAGGAGAGAGGTTTATTAGGCTTACGACTCTTAGGACAGCTGCATCTGGGATAGGCCTCAGACTGCTTCTAATCATGGCAGAAGATGACAGGCAGCCGGTTGGTACAAGCAGATCACATGGCGAGAGGAAGCAAGAGGGAGAAGCAAGAGGTGCAGGGTCCTGTAAACAATCAGCTCTCGCGAGAACTAATAGAGCGAGAACTCACTCACTACCCCTCCTCCCCCAGGGAGAGCATTAATCCATTCATGAGAGATCTGCTCCCATGACTCAATCAGTTTCCAACACTGCCACTTGGAGTTCAAAATTTCCACATGAGTTTTGGAGGGGACAACACACCCAAACTCCATCACCAGACTATGACATAGACATGACATAGAAATGCATGTTCTCATACATTCTTCATTAAGGAGACTCTAATATAGTTGCCCAAAATGTAAGCCATCTATATTTTCTTTATGAATGTAGACTGCATTGTTTCTGGTACAAGGCAGTGTAGATCAACATAAATGTGTGTGTGTGTGTGTGTGTGTGTGTGTGTGTGTGTGTGTGTGTAAGTTCTGTCTCTCCCTAGGAAAATCGTCTTAAACATAATGGAAACACTTGATTGAAAGTGTTTCTCCGCAGGATACATAAGGAAAAAAAGATAACCTTTATAATTTTATTCTAAATGATTCTTTAAGTGAAATGGAATTTTTTATTGAGGATTTAGCTCATATACTTGAAGGATAGTGTACTGAACAATACAGTGTAAACAGCTATCTACTTTTGTGAAATTTTCAGAATATTCTAAGGATTTTTTTTTTCATCTTAAAGATCAAAAGCTGTTTGA
>NW_007731120.1:0-14715 GCF_000696425.1 Galeopterus variegatus | reverse complement strand
CTGAACAATACAGTGTAAACAGCTATCTACTTTTGTGAAATTTTCAGAATATTCTAAGGATCTAAGGATTTTTTTTTCATCTTAAAGATCAAAAGCTGGTTGAAAGTATAGGCTTTTAATCAGTAAACAGTTTTTGTAAACACTGTCTAACATTCAGGAGTCCCTCTTCAGCCAATTAAAATTAAAACACAAATTCTTATCCTTCAGTTACATAACCAGTTACTTATGTAAAATAGTAAAATGCTTCTTCATGAAATGGAGGAGAAAAACCTTAAGTAAGATCATTCCCACTGCCTTTTAGAGTCATATCAACACTTCTAGCACCTCCCAGCTTGTCATCCTTCTGTCTCAGAAACAGCGTTCTTCAGTCTATTTTGTAAATGGATCTTTGTCAACTTATCAAATTCCTCACAGCTTAGGAACTTTAAAAAAAAATTGTTTAATGGAACTGTTTTATCAGACCAAAGGCTCTAACAAAGAGATTTCCTTTTTCTTTTTTCCTCAATGCATGTAAAATGGCAATGCTTAACTAAGTATTATTTTGTGGGTTCTGATGGAACTCTACCTGCACTGAACAGCCAGTTCTCAGGAAAATGTCCCATTCTGGAAGACTCTCAAAACACAGGGTGTGTGCCCATGGCAGAAGAAGGATGTTTTCTGAGAAGCTCATTAATTTCTAAGCCAAATAAAGAAGGATACTCTATTAGTCCGTTTCCGTTGCTTATAACAAAACACTTGGAACTGGGTGATTTATAAAGAAAATGAAATTTATTGCTTACAGTTTCTGGCTAGAAAGTCCAAAGTCCATCTGGTGGTGGTGACAGGGACCCAGGGGTCTCACATCGCAAGATGGTGGAAGCAGAGAGAGCAGAAAGAGAGAAAGACAGACTCTCCTCTTTTAAAGCCCTCAGAACCACTCCCCTGACCACCATTTTTAATCCACTCTCTACAGCACGGTCCTACAATCCAATCACCTCTTCAAGGCTTCACCTTTCATTTACCATAATAGGATCTCCCACCCTCTTAACAGCCACAGTGGGGGCTAAGTTTTTAATACATAAAACTTGGGGGACACAATTCAAGTTTCAGAGAGTTTTGGGGGGGACATAATTCAATCCACTACAGATATTAAATAGTATTTCTCAATTCATAATTCCAGAGGCTTGCTTAAGCCAATTTCAAAGTAGTCATGAACACTCAGAGACCTCAAAATTTTCAAAAAGTATGGACTCACACAAATAGAGAATGAATATCAAAGATTTTTAAATTCATTCTATTAGTTTTCTCTTGCTGCTATAACAAACTACCACAGATTTGGTGGCTTAAAGCAATAGAAAGTTAATTATCTGACAGAAGTCCAACAAGGGTGTCACCTAGGTAAGATCATAAAGTCAACAAGACTGCATTCCCTTCTGGAGGCTTTAGGGGAAATCCATTTTCTGCTTATTTGGGTTGTTGGCAGAATTCAGTTTCTTGGGGTTGTAGCACTGAAGTTCCTGGTGTGTGTGTGTGTGTGTGTGTGTGTGTGTGTGTGTGTGTGTGTGTGTGTGTGTGGTTTGCTGTTAAGTGGAAGCCATCCATTTCACCAAAAGGCCTCTCAGGTAATTGCTCATAGCCTCTACATGTCAGAACCAGCAAGGGATCACTGGGGCCTTCCCACTGCAATATTTCTCTGACACGTTTTCTGGTTTCAAATATTTCTCTCTGGCCACAGCCAGGAAAGGTTCTCCACTTATAAGGATTCATGTGATTAGACTGCACCCACTTGGATCAACCAGGATAATCTCCCCATCTCAAATTCTTTAAGCTTAAATATATCCGTAAATTCCCTTTTTCCATGTAAGGTAACATATTCTCAAATTACAGAGATTAAGGTGTGAATATGTTGGATGGGCATTATTTTGTCTACTACCTTCGTTAATAATCTAAATAGCCCAATGGTAAAAATAATTCACAGAGAAAGAGGACATACTCATATAAAATCAGTAGGGGAAAAAAAGAATGCTGGAACAGATTTACACAGATCGATACAAAACAGGTTAATGCATTACAAGGTAATAAAATTATAACATTTGGATTTATTACTTCTAGTGGATGAAATCTATTTAATATTTAATAAATGGAAATTATTTGCTATACATTAATCTTTTATTAATTAATATACCAACTCTATGGAACATAGGCCCTAATCAATAATAAATAGGTCAAACGAAGTTATATTTCTTAGTATCAAACTTTGTCATGCATATGTTTGTTTGTTTTTATTTCCAAATTTTTTTTCTTTTAACAAAGTTAATCACATCAATGGATTTTCTTTAAAGAAATTTTTCAATTTCTTTAGAATAGCTCTAAAAATTAATATCCCTAGTTAAGTAGAAGATGTGAAACAGGAATCACAATCGTTCAAATTAACTAGAGTCTATTTGATAAATTATTTGAAATAAAAACAGATACATATATATAAGTTACATGCACATGAATATGGTATTTATATTCACGATATTTTAACACGTACATCTATACATTCAATGCAGAGATATTTGTGCATCTATACATCAATAATAAATATGTTTATATCTGTATTTGCTATGAACCAAGGACTCTACAAAGAAAAAATAAGCACAATTACTATGTGCAATTCACAGAGAATACCTTTCTCAGTCTCCTTATCTGAGACAATTTAAAAGTGATTACAATTCTTAGAAATATGACTTTAATTTAATATTTATTTATTGAAGTCATACTATGAAACATGAATTATATCAGACACCATGGATATTAGAAAATGGTAACATATGGTCCTAGGTCTCAAAGACCTGTACTATAATGGTTGAGATGAATACATAACCAAATTACTCTAATATAATCTGAAAACTGCTAAATAGAAGGAAATACAAAATATTACAGGAATGCACATGCATAATTAAGTAATCTTTTTTGAGAGAAAGTTGCAGAGCAAACTGAAGAAATGAAGATATACTTGATTTCACATTTGGAAGATGGGTAAGGATGGGATAGGTTAAAAAGACGTATGGACCATATAGTAAAAGAGGCCGTCACATTCCATTGTGATACCAGTGGAGGGTGTGTGTCCAGTGGTGATGGGGATGAGGCAGGAAAGGTAGGCCAGAGCCTTGCTCTGAAGAAACACACTGCACAGTCAGACAGATGGAGCTAAGCAAATACCAGCTCTTCTCTTATTTATTGTGTTCCCTTGGGAAGGCAATTAATTTTTTTAATCTTAGATAAGTTGTGTAAAAATATCTCCTTTAGAGTACTGCCATAGGACTATGTCAGACTAAGTGTTCAGCCTCCATCATTCCTCATATACCATCACCAGAAGTGTGGACTTTTTCCATAAGCATGGAAATTCAGCAGAAATTTTTTTAAAACACAGAGTAGAAGATAGACTGGAATGGCAAGAGGTGGAAGCAAAGTGGCCATGCCAATTGTCCATGCAATGCAAGATGAGAGTTCAGAATAAGATGGTGGGGATGGTGAGGAGGTGGTTGTCGGAG
Source organism: Galeopterus variegatus (assembly GCF_000696425.1). Lineage (NCBI taxonomy): Eukaryota > Metazoa > Chordata > Mammalia > Dermoptera > Cynocephalidae > Galeopterus > Galeopterus variegatus. Next base: position 11,197 of record NW_007731120.1, on the reverse strand, counting down.
GAGTTTGAAGGTACAGAGCTGGCTAGAATGGCAACACAGCTCTCAGTTTCCAGGGGATGTAAGGATGAAGGACAATAATCAAATACAATAACAAGGTCCCTGGTTTAGACAGCTTGTTATCAGTGATACTATTAAAGAGAATGGGAAGGATGGAGGAGAAAAAAGCATATCAGTAGGAAAACTTTTTTTATTAATATATATATATATATATTTTATTGGTTATGTGTATTCATGAGATACAAAGCTGATCGTTACCACTCAGGCCCAAGATGTGAAGGCCAGATTCATGCTGGCAGCATACCTATTACCAAAAATAGCATTTGTACCTTGTGCCCCCCCCCCAATTATCCCCAACATTCCTCCTCCTCCCCCTTTCCCACACTCCACTTTGTATCCCTAGGTATGTTTTCTCCCTCTGCAAGTCCAGTGCACCACTGTGGCCTTTCTTTCCTGCATTCCTTTCTCTCTTAGCTCCCACATATGAGTGAGCACATGTGGTATTNAAATTCAGCAGAAATTTTTTTAAAACACAGAGTAGAAGATAGACTGGAATGGCAAGAGGTGGAAGCAAAGTGGCCATGACAATTGTCCATGCAATGCAAGATGAGAGTTCAGAATAAGATGGTGGGGATGGTGAGGAGGTGGTTGTCGGAGGAGTTTGAAGGTACAGAGCTGGCTAGAATGGCAACACAGCTCTCAGTTTCCAGGGGATGTAAGGATGAAGGACAATAATCAAATACAATAACAAGGTCCCTGGTTTAGACAGCTTGTTATCAGTGATACTATTAAAGAGAATGGGAAGGATGGAGGAGAAAAAAGCATATCAGTAGGAAAACTTTTTTTATTAATATATATATATATATATTTTATTGGTTATGTGTATTCATGAGATACAAAGCTGATCGTTACCACTCAGGCCCAAGATGTGAAGGCCAGATTCATGCTGGCAGCATACCTATTACCAAAAATAGCATTTGTACCTTGTGCCCCCCCCCCAATTATCCCCAACATTCCTCCTCCTCCCCCTTTCCCACACTCCACTTTGTATCCCTAGGTATGTTTTCTCCCTCTGCAAGTCCAGTGCACCACTGTGGCCTTTCTTTCCTGCATTCCTTTCTCTCTTAGCTCCCACATATGAGTGAGCACATGTGGTATTTATCCCTCTGTGCTTTGCTTATTTCACTCAACATAAGTTTCTCCAGGCTTATCCATGTTGTTGCAAATGGGAGAATTTCATCCTTTTTTATGGCTGAGTAGTATTCCATGGTGTATATATACCACATTTATCCAGTCATCCATGGATGGACATTCAGGTTGGTTCCTTGTCTTGGCTATTGGAAACAGAGCTGCAATAACATGAGAATGCAGGTATCCCTTTGACATGATGATTTCCATTCTTCTGGGTATACACCCAGAAGTGGGATTGCTGGATTGTATGGAAGATCTATCTGTGTTGTTTGAGAAACCTCCATACCATTTTCCATAGTGTTTGTGCTAATTTACAGTCAAACCAACAGTGTAGGAGTGTTCCCTTCTCTCTACACCCTTGCCAGCACTTGTTATTCACCATCTTTTTGATTATAGCCAGTCTAACTAGAGTGAGGTGTTATGTCAATGTAGTTTTAATTTGTATTTCCCTGATGACTCATGATGTCAAGCATTTTTTCATGTACCTGTTGGCCATTTGTATTTGAAAAATGTCTATTCAGCTCCTTTGTCCATTTTTTAATTGGGCTATTTATTTTTTTTTACTGTATAATTGCTTGAGTTCCTTATATATTATGGATATTAATCCCTTATCTGATGCATAGTTAGCAAAAATTTTCTCCCACTCTGTAAGTTGTCATTTCACTCTGTTGATTGTTTCCTTTGTGGTTTAGAAGCTTTTCAGTTTGATATAGTCCCATTTGTTTATTTTTTCTTGTGTTTGTGCTTTGGGGCTCATGTTTATAAAGTCTGTGCCCAGACCTAGTTGCTGAAGTTTTTCACCTGTATTGTCCCTTAGTAATTTTACAGTTTCAGGTCTTAAGTATTTAATCCATTTTGAGTTGACTTTAGTGTATGGTGAGAGGTGCATATCTAGTTTCATTCTTCTGCATATGGATAACCAGTTGTCCCAGCACCACTTGTTGAAGAGGCAGTCTTTTCCCCAATGTAGTTTTCTGTTGCCTTTATCCAGTATGAGATAGCTATAAGCCTGAGGGGTGATTTCTGGGTTCTCAATTCTGCTCCACTGGTCTGAATGTCTATTTTTATACCAGTACCATGCTGTTTTGGTTACAATAGCTTTGTAGCATAATTTGAAGTCAGGTAACATTGTGCCTCCAGCTTTATTTTTTTTTGCTCAGAATTGCTTTGGCTATTCAGTGTCTTTTCTTGTTCTACTTTTCCATTTCTGTGAAGAATGTCATTAGTATTTTGATCGGGATTGCATTGAATCTGTAAATCACTTTGGGTAGTATAGAAATTGTCACAATGTTAAACTTTCCAATCTGAGAGCTTTGAATATCTTTCCACCTTTTTGTGTCTTCTTTAATTTCTTTCAGAAGTGGTTTGCTGTTCTCATTGTAGAAATCTTTCACATCCTTGGTTAATTTGATCCTCAGGTATTTTATTTTTGTGTGTGAAAATTGTAAATGGGCTTACTTTATTTCTCTTTCTGTTAGCTCATTATTTTAGTATAAAAATGCAACTGATTTGGGGGCATTTATTTTGTACCCTGCAACATTACTGAAGTTATTAACCAGCTCTTGAAGTTTTTTGATAGAATCTTTATGTTTTTCTATATATAGTATTGTGTCATCTGCAAATAGCAAAAGTTTGACTTCATCTTTTCCAATCTGTATTTCCCTTATTTCTTTCTCTTGCGTTATTGCTCTGGCTAGTACCTCCAGTACTATGTTGAATAGAAGTGGTAAGCATTGGCATCCTTGTCTTGTTCCTATTCTTAAGGGAAAGGTCTTTAGTTTTTCCCCATTCAAATTGATATTGGTGGTGGGTTTGTCATAAATGGCTTTTATTGTGTTGAAATACTTTCCTTCTATACTGAATTTGTTGAGAGTCTTTATCATGAAGGGATGTTGAATTTTGTCAAATGCTTTCTTTAGTTTTTCCCCATTCAAATTGATATTGGTGGTGGGTTTGTCATAAATGGCTTTTATTGTGTTGAAATACTTTAATTCTATACTGAATTTGTTGAGAGTCTTTATCATGAAGGGATGTTGAATTTTGTCAAATGCTTTTTCAGCATCTATTGAGATAACCATATGGTCTTTGTCCTTGAGTTTGTTGATGGGATGTATCACATTTAGTGACGTTCATACATCGAACCATCCTTGCATCCCTGGTATGAATCCCTGGTATGAATCCCACTTGATCATGGTTTATGATTTTTTTTAACACGTTGTTGTATTCTGCTTGCCAATATTTTGTTGAAGATTTTTGCGCATCTGGGTTCATCAAGGAAATTGGCCTGTAATTTTCTTTTTTTATTGTGTCTTTATCTGGTTTTGGTATTAGAGTTATGCTGGCCTCATAGAATGAGTTTAGGAGAGTAACTTCTGTTTCAATTTTGTTGAATAGTTTGAGGAGAATTGATATTAACTCCTTTTTAAAAGTTTCATAGAACTCAGCTGTAAAGCCATCTGGATCCAGACTTTTCTTTGTTGGAAGATTGCTGATTACTCTTTTAATCTCATTGCTTGTTATTGGTCTGTTCAGGTTTTCTATCTCTTCTTGGTTAAGTCTGGGTAGTTTGTATGCATCTAAAAACTTATCCATATCTTCCAGATTTCCATATTTGTTGTCATACAGTTGTTTATAATAGTCTCTAATAATTCTTCATATTTCTGTGGTTTTAGTTGTAATGTCTCCCTTTTCATTTCTGATTTTTGTTATTAGGGTCTTTCTTTTTTTTGTTAACCCAGCTAATGGTTTGTCTATTTTATTTATCTTTTCAAAAAAAACAACCTTTTGTTTCATTGATCTTTTCTATTGTTTTCCAGGTCTTTATTTCATTTAGTTCTGCTCTGATATTAATTATTTCTTTCCATCTACAACCTTTGTTGTTGCTTTTCAAGTTCTTTGAGGCATAATGTTAGGTCACTTATTTGAAGTCTTTTTGTTCTTTTGATGTAGGCATTTATTGCAGTGAATTTTCCTCTTAGTACTGCTTATGCACTGTCCCACAGGTTTTGGTATGATGTATCTTGATTTTCATTCATTTCAAAAATTTTTGATTTCCTGTTTAATTTCTTCTTCGACCCACAGGTCATTTAGGAACCTATTGTTTAGTTTCCATGTATTTGCATAGTTTCCAGAGTTTTGCTTATTATTAATTTCCAGTTTTATTCTCAAAAGATACTTGGAATGATTTCAATTTTTTTTAATTTGCTGAGACTAGATTTGTGACCTGATATGTGGTCTATCTTAGAGAATGTTCCATGGGCTGATGAGAAGAAAGTATATTCTTTAGTTGCTGGGTGAATTGTTCTGTATATATCTGCCAGGTCCTGTTGGTCTAAAGTGTAGATTAAGTCCTGTGTCTCTTAGTTGATTTGTTGCCTGGATGATCTGTTCCATACTGAGAGAAGAGTGTTCAGACCATCCACTATTAATGAATTAGGCCTATTTCTTTTTTTAGATCTGAGAGTGTTTGCTCTATATATCTGTGTACTCCAGTATTAGGTGCATATATGTATGATTGTTATGTCTTCTAGCTGGGTAGATCCTTTTATCACTATATAGTAGTCTTCTTTGTCTCTTTTTATGTTTTTTGCTTTAAAGTCTATTTTGTCCAATATGAGAATAGCTACTCCTGCTCATTTTTGGTTTCCATTTGCATGGTATATCATTTTCCATCCCTTCACTTTTAGTCTGTGTGTGTCTCTAGAGGTGAGATGGGTCTCTTGGAGACATCATATCCTTGGGTCTAGCTTTTTAATACAGTCAGTCAGTCTGTGTTTTTTGAGTAGGGAATTTAATCCATTCACATTTAGGGTCATTATTGACAAGTATTATTTAATTCCTATCATTTAATTGCTTTTTTAGATTATTTAAATATCTTTTGATCATTACTTCCCCATTTATTTCTCTTCTTCAATGTTAGTTGGAGATTTAATGTGTCATGATTTAGCTTCTTTCTCTTTTGCATTGGCAGATTTAACAGTGGGTTTTGCTCTTTCTTGCGTATTTGTGATAGAGTCATCATTATCCAGATTCCACATGTGGGATTCCCTTGAGAATTTCTTGCCGGGCTGGTAGTGTGCCGGCGAACTCCTACAACTTTTGTTTGTGTGGAAAATACACTATTTTTCCCTCAACTCTGAAGGATAGGCTTGCTGGGTATAGAATTCTTGGCTGGTAATTTTTTTTTCTTTTAGTATTTTGAATAGATCATTCCACTTTCCTTTTGCCTATAGGGTTTCACTTGAGAAGTCTGCTATTAGTTTGATGGGGGCTCGCCTAAAGGTGACTTGATGCTTTTCTCTTGCTGTTTTTAGAATTCTCTCTTTGTCTTTGAGCTTTGTAAATTTAACTATAATGTGTCTTGGGGAGGATCTTTTTGGATTGAATCTGCTTGGGGACCTTTGAGTTTCCTGGATCTGAAGGTCTGTATCTCTCCCTACACTTGCAAGTTTTCCGTTACCATTTCCTTGAATAGGTTTTCAATACCTTTTCCTTTCTCCTCCCCTTCTGGTATACCCACAATTCAGATGTTGGAGCACTTGAGGTTGTCTGCTATCTCTCTTAGATTTTTCTCATTATTTTTAATTCTTTTTTCCTTTTTTTTTGTATCTGCCTGGGTTATTTCAAAAAGACCATCTTCGAGATCTGAGATTCTTTACTCTGCTTGCTCTACCCTACTGCTCAAGCTCTCTGTTTTGTTTTTTTATTTAATTGAGTGAATCTTTCCTTTCTAGGAGTTTTGCTACATTCTATTTTAAGATATTAACCTCTTTGTAGATTTCCTCCTTCATATTCTGGATATTTTTTCTTGTTTCATTGTGTTCTCTAATTGAGTCTTCTTTTATTTCTTCAAGTTTTCTTAAGATCATTACTCTGAATTATTTTTCAGACATTTCAAGGATTCCCTATTCCATGAAGTCTGAAATTTGAGCATTGCTGTATTCCTTTGGTGGTGTCATATCTTCTTGTTTATTTGTAGTTGTAATATTTTTTCATTAACATTCAGTCGTTTGGTAGAGGTTTTGCTTTTTCTAATACACTGAAGTTGGCTATGAGGATCAAGATTTCTTCCTCTAGGGCCGAGCCCGTGGCGCACTCGGGAGAGTGTGGCGCTGGGAGCGCAGCGGTTCTCCCGCCACGGGTTCGGATCCTATATAGGGATGACCGGTGCGCTCGCAGCGCTCACTGGCTGAGTGCGGTGCGGCCGGTCTCAAAAAGGACAAAAAAAAAAAAAAAAGATTTCTTCCTCTATTGGAAGGCTTTACTGGTGACTCTTCTTCTATGAGTATAGTCAAGTGAGCCATAGGTTACCTGTAGAGTGGCCCTGGCTGCTACTGTGGTGGTGTATGGTCCTTGCCTGAGAGTAGGTGTGGTAGTGGCTATTACACTACCTCAGTCCTGTTCCAGAATCTGTGACCTTAGAGTGAGACATAAGGCTCACCTCTCAGTGGGGTGTGCCATTGTGACCTGGCTTCTCCCTGTGGGTCCCAGGGGGGGCGCAGAATGCATCGCTGCTCAGGCTTCTGGGGCTGGACTTGCAGTAGGGAAATGTTTGAGTTGTTTTTAAGTTCTTATTTCTATTAGGAATAAATTTGTGAAAGAAATTACTTTTTCTACAGTCATCTTTTCCTAAATTTTACTTTCCCTTTTCTAATAACAACTAACTGTTCTATGGTAGACTAGAAAGTGATTTCATCATATAATAAAATCTGACCCAAAGACATATGTGTTTAGTTCTATGAAATTGTGATGTTTTCTTACGTTTTCATCTCAAGATTTTTGTTATTGTAAAAGCCTTTCCACGTGATCTCAGGTCTTTAATTTTTACTTCATCTGTTTAAAGCACTCCTTGAAGAGCTATCTGACATGGGCCAAACTATCTTGAGAATAGAGAATTTTTCTTGTTTTGATATCCCCCAAAAGTGCTTTGTTGCTCTGGTCACGGTAAGTGTTCAACACATATATGTTATAAAATCTTCCTACAATCTTTAAATGCAGACTTTTTAAAAACTCTTATTGCTAATTAATTTAGCTAATCTCCAATTTGATTGGCAAGAGCAAATTCAAGATACTCTTGATGTTCACAAGGGCTCTGGGAAATTACATTTAAAGATTATAATCCATTCTGTCTCCAATATAAAATACAAAGTATAAGCAGGAGGCCTGATCTAACCTGCCAGCTCATCTGAGTCAGTCAACTATAACTAATTAAGAAGGTGTGCTTTTGGGAAGCCCAGATCCATGCAGGATGTCAGGCCTTCACCAGCAGCCACCTGGTCTCAAACAGCAAAGCTCGCAGAAAGTGAAGTCAGGTTACCTTCCCTGAGGTCTGACCCACATGTGCTGTGCTGATCACATTTTGCTTGTGACCATCTTATCCAGGCTTTTACCTATGTCATCATTCTGTCACTTACAGCCTCCTGGTGAATTTTTCTGCTGTGTAGCTTGACTCTAGACAGTTCATTCTGAGCACTGGGCAGGGAAAAATTAGGTGAACAGTTCTCATTACCTCCAGCAGCAGTTGTGTGCCGTGCTGAAAATATCCACAGCAAATTATTAAGATCACAAGGGAAAAGGAAAGAGAAAGATTGAATGCTAAAAGCCCCCAAGGTAATTTGTGCAAAAGATAATAAAGAGAGAACAATTCCCTATGCTGAGAGCAACTGCCTGAAGAGCCAACGCCCAGGTCCCCATGCTGTATAGTATTACAAGTGCTCTGAAACATCTTGTATGAATTCTTACTCATTAGGCTAATTTTCTTTCAGGAGGCTACAAGGCAACAGAGAAACTAATTTCAGCTTTGTACAGACTTTAAAAAAAAAGTCATTTAATCAAAAACCATTTAGTTATAAAAGACTAACTTTTAAGTCAGGGTTGAGAAATATAACAGTGAAGAAAAAAGGCAAGAACTCCCGGGTGGGTGTACAAGTAAATTTTTCATATTGTTTCTCAAAGGGCACTTTAAAAGTGGGTAGAATGTAATATGTATATTTAAAGAATAATGTTGTCTTGCCTTTAAATTAAGTTAGAGCTTTTCCACCCAAAGTTATTTAAGAAAAATGTTACATTTCTTAATATTGAACAACAACATAGCCATCAGAGCTAACAATGCAAACAGAAACTTTATTAAAATTAAATATATATTTTATTATTAACTAAATATGAATATGCAATTAAATATATGCTACATCACATGTATTTGTACTACAAAGTCTGGCATCATGAATTGTGCATGCTGATACCTCGTCCAGTCTCCTTATGAAGGAAAATGACTCATGTAAAGCGCTCAACAGCATGTTTAGCATGTAGGAGGCAGGCTGAAACGACTTGTATTATTATTTACCATCACAGACTTTCCTTTCTGGTCCTAAATGTGAAAAAACAAGATAGGTAATGAAGTTCTAAGAGAGAAACCCTAATGTTTCCAAACTTCATCAAATTAAACTTATTTGAAATAAAGAACAAAACTGGGATGGGTATATTGAATAAAGTGTTCAAATATTTTTCATTCAGTTTAAACTTTTTCATATATTTCATACTTCCATAAATACACAAATATAAATAATATTGAGAACTTCCATTCTCAACAATGTGGCAAAGTCAAGATCAAGAATTGATCTGATTTCTCCATGCGGGATTGGTTGGGGGTGAAGATGTGAAGCAGAGCACCAGAGCAGACTTAAATTAATTCTGGTTTCCCACACATACCCTCAGTGGAGAAATTCTGCTGTCAGGTGTCCCAACGTTTTGGAGTTCATGTAGGACAGTATAATGGATTGATGCAGTAATGGCCCCAATTAGTTCACACTTCCCTGTATCCATGCTCTTTGGAAGTGCTTTTGCACACTGACTCTCTGGGCTTAGCCCTGTGATTTTCTTTTGTCCTTGGGAACAGAGCAAAAATGATGCAAACGGACTTAAAATGTGCTTGTAAATTAGGGCTTGCCCTCTTGCTGCTCTTGGAAATCTGTGAACCCTTGTCACCATGTGGACAAGCTCCAGTTAACCTGCTGGATGATAACAGGCCACCTGGAGAGAAGCCCCAGTTTTCCCTGCTCTCTCAGATGAGGCCACTATGAATTACCCAGCCATGTTGACCTACCTGCTGACTGCAGAAACTTGAGGGAGTAAAGCTGAGATTGGCCAGTTTCAGACCAGATCAAAACAACCACCCTGCTGATATCAACCCAAATTTCTGAGCTGCAGATCCATGAGCTAAATAAATGTATTTGGTTAAAGCAAAACTAATCTATTTCTGGTACATTTTGCAGACTACCAGGAAAAGAAACACCATGATGTTTCATCAATCCCCCTAACCCATAAAAACCTGCACCAACTTTCCATTATGTACTTAGAATATAAAGTCAGAACTTGTAATAGTTCAAATCCTTCAGTTACAAACTGGGACTTAATTTTCTGTGTTTTTGCTTGTGTGTTTGTTTAAGTGAGGGTGGCGGGTTTATTAGCTCACATAGCTGAAGAGTCCAGAGCACCTGACTTCAGGTACACCTTGATCCATATGCTCAAGTCATGCCATCGGGACACTGTCTTTTTCACCTCTGATTTCTGCTTTCTTCTGCTTTGGCTTCTTTCTAAGGAAGGATTTCACCATGAGATGATAAATATCTTCATAATTTATGCTTGTCTAAAGTTCATCCAGTTTCACAACACTGGTAAGAAGAACTCACTGCTTTTAACCAGTTTAAGAAGTCTCAGAACTGAGTCTCATTTACACACCTTGAGATGTGAAATCATCCTTCAAAAAATTCTGGGTCATGGAATGTTCTCATTGGGCCGGGTAACATACTCTACCCATGGAGCACAGTGGGGAATATGGTGAACTTTCATCATGTAGATAATGAGAAAGGGATGAGTTGATGATAGAAGAAGATGGAAATAGACACTGAGCAGACAAAAGAACATATGTTTATCTGGTTGAGAACTCTTTTTTTCTAAATTTTGAGACACTTAATAATAAGTACAACTTTACACTAATTAAATCAACCTTGTTTCCTAGTACTTAGTGTTATGAATCCTCTATCCCAGTGAAGCAGTCTCCTTAATGAGTTCCACACATGCCACATACGCAGCCACTGATACCATATGATGCCAGGCCAATTATAACTTGCTTACCTGAGATGTCTCCTAATTTCTTTACCTAAACTAGACCTTCCCTGATGTAACTCTACTTACTATGTACAATACTATGTGTGAAAGTGCATATATATCAAATAGTAAATACTTGGCAATTACAAGTACTTTCTTTCCTTCCAATATTTTGTGTCCCTTCTTTCTCTTCCCTTCTTTCTTTTGCTTCATTTATATTTTGTTGTTATTTTAAAAGACTTTATGAAATATAACTTCATTTTAATGACTCCACAATTACTGAACAACATACATGTATTGAAAAAAATTAACATTTTGAATTTTTATTTTCTCCAACTCTTTTTTAAATGTGTTAACTAAATCAAACAATTAACACTGGTTTTTTTTGCAAATCTAATTTTCGTGGCTTTAGTGTAATCTCTAAACTAGTTAGAACTTTAAATTTAAGTAAAACATTTTATTTCATACATTGTGTAAAAACTAGCACAGTTGTGGGTGACAATAAAGCATACAGAGACTTCTGGAAGAGAAAATAGAGTATCTAAGTTATAGTTTTAATTCCATTACTTATAAGCTGTGTATTCTTGAGCAAATTAGTTACATTCTCTAAAACTGTATTTTCTCATTCCCCAAATGAGAATATAGAGATCTGGCCTGCCTAACTGTATATGCATGACAAAGTATTATTAATAATAAAGAACTACTGATAGGTTACTATGATAGCTATTCAACTGTTCAAAGAACTTCTTGGAGTTGGACATTCACATGCAGAGAATGTCACATATTCTCAATAACCTATATATAAAAATCACAATCACACTGAATGTGCTGAAGGACATTGGCAGGTTGGAGGGCAGAGAAAAATAATATTTTGTTTGTTCCCCAAGTACAGGAGGTGTATGAG
>NW_007731119.1:167468-169682 GCF_000696425.1 Galeopterus variegatus | reverse complement strand
AGTGAGTGACACTGGGTTAGGCTGATGATGTCATGGGTGAAATCTTGAGCTTTGGGAGAAGCACCTGGATGTCCTGTTGCTCCTTAGCTTAGGTGGGTGACCCTGAGTAGACTTTCTGGCACCACAGCTAGTATTCTGTGATCCTGATAGATGCATTGGGTTGATCTGAAGTTCCTAAGCTTAGATGGACTTCCCTGGGTGGGGTTTCTGGGGGTCAGTATTAGGACCTTAGGCTTTGAGGTGAATAATGGTGTGCTCAGTTGCCACTCAGCCAAAACAAGTGACTCAATTGTGTCACTAGGGCTCTGGATGGAGACCTGTACCCCCATGGGAGGCATTGTAGTGCTTTGTAGCTTCACTGTTGAAGTGGGCAACACTGAGTGGTGTCACTGTATTTGTTTGTAGGATCCTGTACTCTCAGGAGGGATACTGGGATGGTCTTCAGCACCACTGTTGAAGGTATGGCCCATCACCCCCAAGAAGGATGCTGGGGCCCTCTGTAGCTGTTCAGCTGGAGTATCACTCTGGGAGAAGCTGCTACAGATGTGGACAGGCCACTGTGACCCTAAGAGCATTGCTGGGACACTCTGTATCTCCTCAGCTGGGGTGGGCTGCTCTTCATGAGGTTGTTGGGGCTGTGGGTGGGGTGTTGTACCCCCAAGAGATATTCTGGATCCCTCTGAAGCCCCCTTGTTGGGGTAGGCATCTCTGGGCAGGCTCACTGGTGCTGTAGGCTTATGTCTGCGCTTGAGAGAGGAATATCCGTCCTCCACTACAACTTCTTGTCTTTCTTTTTTCCTTCTTTAGCATACCATCTTTTAATCACTTACACATCATCTCTCTTTGTCCTGGATTCTTCAAAAACACAGAAACGTCAAACCCTCTCATGTAGCTTTTTCCTTTAGGCAGCACTTTTGAGGTTTGTTAGAAGCTACTAAAGATAGAGCAATTTTTAGAAAAATATTGATTTTAGGTGTCACTTTTCTTTAGTAAATGGGGATAAAACTCTGAAAGTTTAAAGAAATGGTATATCAATAATTTGATGTTCAGATGATTTCACTCTTTCTCAGTTTTGGATGAAAATGTTGAAGATAAATTAAGGTATTAAATTCAACTCAACGTATACATACTGAGTTCTGCCTCTGTAGTAAATGCTAGGGATATAATGGTGATAGGAATATAAAGCTTTCTCCTTGGAGCTTACAGTCTAGCAAGAAAGATTGATGGACATTTAACAAGTAATTAATTATATGTGCAACAAATGCTTTGAAAGGGAAGTACAAGGTGTTAACCTATTCTGCCTAGTTAGAAAAGGAATTCTTTGGAGTTGATATTTCAGTTGACGATATTTCAGGAGACTGTTGGTGATGTTGATGTTGAGGAGAGGGTAGAATGCTAACATTAGCTCAAAGGCCTGTAGATGAGAGAGAGAAAAGGTTTTCTCCAGGTACTGTCAGTGGTACAATATAGTACAGAATGAAGAAGAAAGTGGAAGGTGATGTAGAACAGACGTGGAATATTGGGAGCCTTGTAGGGCATCTTAAGAATTTTCTACTTTATTTTAAGTTCAATGAACTGTCATTGAAAGTTAAATTGAGAGGATGTTATATGTGTCATGATCAGACTTATAATTTTAATTATTAAATTTTGTTTAATTTGAAATATTTTAACATTTACTTGTCCATATTGTGGGGTACAGTATGTTGGTTTAAAACATAATACATGCATATAGTGCACAATGATTCACTTACGGTAGAAGCATTGTTTTGTACCCATTAGTCCACTACTCTCCCCTCCTCCTGCTCCCTCCACCTCTGGTAACCATTATTCTACTCTCTATTTCTACTTCTATGAGAACCACTTTTTTGTTGTTGTTTTGTTTTTGTTTAGATGCCACATGAGTGATATCATGTGGTATTTGTCTTTTTGTGCCTGACTTACTTCAATAACATGATAGTTTCCAGTATCATCCTTGTTGCTGCAAATAATAGGATATCATTTTTTAAATAAATATTATTAAAAATAAGTGCTGAGTAGTATTACATTATGTATATATGCCATAGCTTTTAAAATCCATTTTTCCATTGATGGACATTTAGGATGATTCCATCTCTCGGCTCTTGTGAATAGTGCTACAGTAAATATGGGAATGCAGGTGTCTTTGATATATTAATTTCATCTCCTTTTCATATATACCCAGTAGTCAGAGAGCTG
>NW_007731119.1:152717-166942 GCF_000696425.1 Galeopterus variegatus | reverse complement strand
AGGTGTCTTTGATATATTAATTTCATCTCCTTTTCATATATACCCAGTAGTCAGAGAGCTGGGCTATAGGGTAGATCTACTTTTAGTTCTCTGAGGAGCCTCCTTACTGTTTTCCACAGTGGCTGTACCAATTTACACTTCCATCAGCAATGTAGGAGAGTTCCTTTTTTCCTGCATCCTCACCAGTATTTATTTTTTGTATACTTTTAATAGCCATTCTAACTATAGTGAGATGATATCTCATTGTGGTTTTAATTTGCATTTCCTTTATGATTGGTGATGTTGAGCATTTTTTTCATGTACCTGTTGGCCATTTGTATGTCTTCTTTTGATAAATATCTGTTCAGGTCCTTTGACCATTTTTTAATCAGATTATTATTATTTTTTGCTGTTGAGCTGTTTAAGTTCCTTATATATTCTGGATATTAGCCCCCTATTTGATGTATAGCTGGCAAACACTTTCTTTGTTTCTGTAAGTTGTCTCTTCACTTTGTTGACAGTGTCCTTTGCTGTGCAGAAGCTTTTTAGTTTGATGTAGTCCCATTTATGTATTGTTGCTTTAGTTGCTTGTACCTTTGTGGTCTCATTCAAAAAAGCATTGCCTACTCTCATTTCATGTAGCATTTCCCCTGTTTTCTTCTAGTAGTTTCATAATTTCAGGTCTTAAATTTAGGTCTTTGATCCATTTTGAGTTGATTTCTGTGTATGGTGAAAGATAGAGGGCTAGTTTCATGTGCATATCCAGTCTTCCCAGAACCATTTGTTGAAGAGGCTGTCTTTTCCCCATTGTATATTTTTGGCATCTTTGTCAAAAATCAGTTTGTTGTGAATGCATGGTTTCATTTTTGGGCTCTCTATTCATTCCATTTGTCTGTCTATTTTTATGCCAGTACCATGCTGTTTTGGTTACTATAGCTTTATAGTATATTGTAAAGTCAGGAAGTGTGATACCTGTAACTTTGTTCTTTTTGTCTAAGATTGTTTTATCTATATAGGGTCTTTTGTAGTTCCATACAAATTTTAACATAATTTTTTCTGTTTCTGTAAAGAATGTCATTGGTATTTTGAGAGAGATTGTGCTGAATGTGTAAATTGCTTTTGGTAATATGGACATTTTGATGATGTTAATTCTTNAGGTGTCTTTGATATATTAATTTCATCTCCTTTTCATATATACCCAGTAGTCAGAGAGCTGAGCTATAGGGTAGATCTACTTTTAGTTCTCTGAGGAGCCTCCTTACTGTTTTCCACAGTGGCTGTACCAATTTACACTTCCGTCAGCAATGTAGGAGAGTTCCTTTTTTCCTGCATCCTCACCAGTGTTTATTTTTTGTATACTTTTAATAGCCATTCTAACTATAAAGGTAGATCTATTTTTAGTTCTCTGAGGAACCTCCAAACTGTTTTCCATGATGGCTATATGAATTTACATCCCCAACAGCAATGGAAGAGGATTCCCTTTTCTCCGCATCCTACCCAGCATTTGTTATTTTCTGTCTTGCTGATAATAGCCATTCTAACTGGGGTGAGATGATGATATCTCATGGTAGTTTTAATTCGCATTTCCTTGATGATTAGTGTTTTTGAGAATTTTTTCCTGTGCTTGTGGGCCATTTGTGTGTCTTCTTTTGAGAAATATCTGTTCAGGTCCTTTGCCTGTTATTTAATTGGGTTATTTGGTTTTTTTGTGTTGAGTTGTTTGAGTTCCTTATATGTTCTGGATATGAGCCCCTTTTCTGATGTGTAGTTTGCAATCCCTTTCTCCCATTCTGTAGGTTCTCTCTTCACTTTGTTGATAGTCTCTTCTGCTGAGCAGAAGCTTTTTAGTTTGATGTAGCATTTGTGTATTTTTGCTTTAGTTGCCTGTGCCTTTGTAGTCTTGCTCAAAAAAGCACTGCTGCCTACTTCCATTTTATGTAGTGTTTCCCCTATGTTTTCTCCTTGTAGTTTCATAGTTTCAGGTCTTACGTTTAGGTCTTTAATCCATTTTGAGTTGATTTCTGTGTATGGTGAAAGATAGAGGGCTAGTTTCATGTGCATATCCAGTCTTCCCAGAACCATTTGTTGAAGAGGCTGTCTTTTCCCCATTGTATATTTTTGGCATCTTTGTCAAAAATCAGTTTGTTGTGAATGCATGGTTTCATTTTTGGGCTCTCTATTCATTCCATTTGTCTGTCTATTTTTATGCCAGTACCATGCTGTTTTGGTTACTATAGCTTTATAGTATATTGTAAAGTCAGGAAGTGTGATACCTGTAACTTTGTTCTTTTTGTCTAAGATTGTTTTATCTATATAGGGTCTTTTGTAGTTCCATACAAATTTTAACATAATTTTTTCTGTTTCTGTAAAGAATGTCATTGGTATTTTGAGAGAGATTGTGCTGAATGTGTAAATTGCTTTTGGTAATATGGACATTTTGATGATGTTAATTCTTATGACACATGTACATGGGATATCTTTCCATTTATTTTTGTCCTCTTCAATTTTTTTTCACCAGTGTTCTATAGTTTTCATTATAGAGGTCTTTCACCTCCTTGGTTAAATTTACTCTTAGGTACTTCATTTTTTTTTTTTTTTTTGGCAACTACTGTGAATGGGATTAATTTCTCTCTTCTTTAGCTATTTTATTGTTGGTGTATAGGAAAGTATTGATTTTTTTTTGTGTTGATTTTGTACCCTGTCACTTTACTGAATTCATTCAGTACTTCTAGTAGTTTTTTTGGTGGAGTCTTTAGGGTTTTCTATGTATAAGATCATGTCATCCACAAATAGAGATGTTTGACTTTCTTATTTCTGATTTTAATGTCCTTTATTGCCTTCTCTTGCCTTACTTTCTGGCTAGAAACTTTTAGTTCAATTTTTTTTTATTGGTTATGAATATTCATGGAGTCCAAAGCTAATTGTCACCACTTATGCCCCATATGTGATGGCTAGATCCAAACTGGCAGTATTTCCATTACCACAAATTGTGATTATACCCTATGTCCCCCACCCAATTATCCCTGACCTCCCTCCCCATCTCCCTTTCTGCACTCCACTTTGTATCCCTAGGTATGTTATCTCCCTCTGCAAGTCCAACGCACCACTGTGGTCTTTTTTTCCTTCTTTCTTTATCTCTTAGCTCTCACTGATGAGTGAGTACATGGGGTATTTATTCCTCTGTGCTTTGCTTATTTCACTGAACATAAGTTTCTCCAAGCTCATCCATGTTGTTGCAAATGGGAAAATTTCATTCTTTTTTTATGGCAGAGCAGTATTCTAGTACAATGTTGAATGAAAGTGGGGAATGTGGTCATCCTTGTCTTGTTTCATATCTTAGCAGAAAACCCTTCAATTTTTGTCTGAGTATGATATTAACTGTGAGTTTGTTGTATATGACCTTTATTATGTTGAGGTAAATTCCTTATGTACCTAATTTGTTGATTATTTTATCATAAAGTGATGTTGGGTTTTATCAAGTGCTTCTTCTGCATCTATTGAATTATCATATGTTTTTTTCCCTTTCATTTTGTAGATGTGATATATCATGTTTATAGATTTGCATGTGTTGTACCATCCTTGCATCCCTGGGATGAATCCCACTTGATTATGGGGTATGATCTTTTTAATGTATTGCTGGATTCTGTTTGCCTAGTATTTCACGTATGTGTTCATTAGGGATATTGGTCTGTAGTTTTCTTTTTTTGTTGTGTCTTTTTCCAGTTCTGGTATGAGGATAATGCTGGCCTTGTAGAATGGGTTTTGAAGTATTCCTTCCTCTTTGATTTTCTGGAAGAGTTTGAGAAGAATTAGTATTAGTCTTTCTTTAAATGTTTGGTAGAATTTGGCAGTGAAGCCATCTGGTCCTGGAGTTTTCTTTGTTGGAAGACTTTTTATCACTGCTTCAATCTTATTTTGCATTATTAGTCTGTTTAGGTTTTCTTCACGATTCACCATTGGTAAGTTGTATGCATCCAGGAAATTACCCATTTCTTTTAGGTTTTTCAGTCTGTTCGCATATAGATGTTCATAGTAATCTGTTATGGTCCTTTGTATTTCTGCAATATCAGTTTTGATAAAATTTTATTTTTCTTTTTTGTTTGCTTTGGGTTTTAGAAGTGGGTTTTGTTCTTTTTTGTTTGTTCATGGTAGCAGTTATTGTTTTTTGGACTGTACATGCAGGACTCCCTTGAGAATTTCTTGCAGGGCTTGGCTGTGTGCTGATGAACTCCTGCAGTTTTTGTTTGTCTGAGAAATACACTATTTCTCCCTCATTTCTGAAGGCTAGCATTGTGGGGCATAGTATTTTTGGATGGCAGGTTTTTTTCAGTATTTTGAATGTTATCCCATTTTCTTCTTGCTTGTAGAGTTTCTGTTGAGAAGTCTGCTGTTAGTCTGATGGGGGCTCCTCTATAAATGATTTGATGCTTTTCTCTTGCTGCTTTTAGAATTCTCTCTCTGTATTTGAGCTTTGCCAGTTTGAATATAATGTGTCTTGGAGAGGATCTTTTTGCATGTATCTGAAGGTCTGTGTCTCTCCCTATGTCTGGGAGAAAGTCAAACATCTCTATTTGTAGATGACATGATCCCATACACAGAAAACCCTAAAGATTCCACCAAAAAAGACTCCGCCATTATTATTTATTTGAATACATTTTCAATGTCTTTACCTTCCTCTCCTATTATGGAATGTCCATGATTCAGATGTTTGTGCACTCTAAGGTGAACTGCTAGCTTTCTTAGACTGTCTTCATATTTTAAAAATTCTTTTTTCCTTTTTTTCCCATCTGCCTTGGGTTATTTCATAAATACCATCTTTGAGATCAGAGGTTCTTTTTTCTGCTTGTTCTAATCTGCTGCTTAAGCTCTCAGTTGTGTTTTTATTTCATTGAATGAATCCTTCAGTTCCAGGAGTTCTGCTACATTCTTTTTTAAAGTATTAATCTCTTTGTAAATTTCCTCCTTCATATCCTTGATATTTTTTCTCATTTCATTGTGTTGTCTAACTGAGTCTTCTCTTATCTCATTAAGTTTTCTTAAGATAGTTACTCAGAATTCCTTTTCAGTCATTCAAGAGCTTCCTGTTCTGTAGGTTCTGGTACCTGAGAATTACTCTATTCCTGAAGTGGTGTCATACTTTCTTGTTCTGTATTTCTACTATCTCTACATTTATTTCTAGTCATCTGGTAGAACAGTTGCTGCTTCTTACTCTGGAGTGGACTTTGAGGAAAGAATTCTTCCTTTTTTTCCAGGCTCCTCTGGTGACTCTCTTTGTGTCAATGCTGTCGAATATGCAGCAGGCCACCTGTGTGGTAATAGTGGCTGCTACTGTGGCAACCTGCCATCCTAGTAGTGGTAGAAACTGTGGAGGTGGCTGTTGTGGACCACCTCCTTGAAAGTGGTGTGGGGCCTCTTCGTCATGGTGGGAAGTTGGTACTGGGTCCTTCCTTGTTGGCGGGCGGTGGGTGAACTTCCCGGGTGTTTTGTCTCTGCTTGTGCATTCCTGGTCACAGTGGGCAGGAGGTGCACAGGGTCCTGCTTTGTTTGTGGATGGTGGGTGGTTTCCTGGGGCATTTTCCTTGCCTATGTATCCCTGTTCAGGGTGGGTGGGTGGCATGCTTGGTTCTGCCTTGTTTGTGGGCCTCTTCACTTTTCATGCCTTTACCCAACTTCACTGTGGAATAATGTGCAAGGAGCACTTGTCACCACCTGTTATATATTATATATTTATTTTGTTTTTATGATTTTTGCAATTTTTTGTAATTTCTCGCTCACACTTAAATGTGATCTCCATTTAGAATATGGACATCATCTATTGTTTTTCATTTACTGATGTAATCCCTTTGCTTCTCAGTAAATTTTTGTTGAATGAATGAATGCATCTTTTTTAAATGAGTGGTTGCATCATACAGAAGTAAAAATTCTGAATCAAGAGTAAGGTGAAGCTGCCTTCTAAGCCTAGCTTTGGTATTTACAGGCTCTTGAAATTTAGACAAAGCCATTTAATTTTTCTGAGCTTCAGCTTCATTATCTATAAAATATGGCAGATGGACTAGATGAATTCTAAAGACCTTTTTATCTCTAAGCAATTCCCTTGTTCCTATAAATTTTCATTCTTTCAGTTTCCACTTCTATCACGTATGTTTTCATCACAGCCCATGGTAAGGTGTCTGCAGAATGATTGTGAGGGATTCACTCTGTATGGTGGCATGTGCTAGTAGCACATGGCTTCATTGTTTAGGTATCTACAAAATATGCGATGGCATCTAAAAATGTGGCTTAAGAACTTTTGCTACCTACATCTAAGTCATGGGCTTTACCTCATATTAAAAGATACAACACAGTTGAGTACTCAAATATGATGCCATTATTTTTTCATGAATAAAATTGTCAGGCTATAGCTTTGACTTAGGAATGATTTAGAATCACACCTACTTAGAAATAAACAAAATTTATGGTATAGACTCCCTAGATTTTAAGCTGAAATTGAGAAGTTCATCAGAGATACATAGGATTTTAAGACTATAATTCCTTAAGAGGTAGAGAGTAAAGTTAAACTGTGTTGAACATGTTATTTAATGCGCATTGGACTTTCTCCATCAATAGTACCTCAGTGACCTCTCTTGGCAGGCTGGTTGCTTCTTCCTTAATAATTTCCAAACCATTCAGACACTGTGTTCCATTTCTCTTCTCCACCGCACTTTATAGATGATATCTTCGTATAACACGAGGTTCATAATTCAACACAGATTTCTGAAAGTGCACCTTAAGAGGATATTCTTCCAGATAAAGATGATAGTGTTTAAATAGATTATATGATGTAACCTTAATAAAAAACATTTATATAGCAAGTGTCCCAGAATTATGTGAATAAGTATTGATATTATTATAAAGCAGTAGAGAAATCTACAAAGAAGGAAGCATCTATTAGAATATTTCATAAAGTTAATGATCCATGGGGATTATTCTCCAAGTTCACTATTGTTAAACTTCGATATTAATAGTTTAGATAGGTTTAGAAGGGAAATTTCTATTTCTAACTTAGTTTTGGGAAAAGATTTAAAAGAATTCTTGTTATTTTTCCACTTTTCTTATGGTTATAAGCCTTTGTTATTTGGGACTGTTAAGAAATGACATTTTACATGGCTTTATTTTGGACTTACAGGAATTGCTTAGTTGTACATTATCCTGAAGTAGGGGTGTATAAAAAGAAATAGATCGTTAAGTTACATGTAGAGTCATTTAAAAAAATAGCGTTTTTTTATTTAAAAATCTAAATGTAGTAAGTCATTGTGAAATGTTCCTTCTTTGAAATAGCTTGCCGTCATCTACAGCATGTGGTGATTAATTTGTGTTGTTTTTGTTAATGATGGTTTTATTTGTGGATGAAATAAACAGTGATAAATGGTTATGTAATGATTTACATAATGTGATGAAATTTAATATCTTGAATCTATAGTTGTAAGAGATTCTTAACCTCAACAGTGGACTTAATTGGCAGAAGTGTTTAGAGTTGCCAGGAGGTAGGGGTGTATGCAGAAGGTAAAGATACTGCAACAATGTTCAACTTTCATGTTTTCTTTTGGCCTCTTCTTACCTTATGAATCATGAAATTATTTTTCTTAGAAATCTTTCTTCCATTTGCTTCCTGCCAAAATTTCTCCTTTTGTAGTCTTTTTAAGTCCAGTTGGCTTAATATCTATTCTCTTTTTCTCTCTCTGTATGTTTCTCGATTGAAACATAGAGTTTACAAAGCCTTTTAGGAAACATTTTATCAGCTCAAATATGATGAAAGATGAGAGTTTTGGCCAAGGTAAGGCTGCCTGGTTTCTTTTTTGCACTGTTATCCCAGTTTATGTAAAGTGTACTTCTGTCCTTTCCCTACTTACTGATTGTGAACTGCCGGAGACCAGCTCCATGGGATTTGTTGGGCCTGAATAGGTGGTGTGGATAGGATGAGGAAAAAAGAAAAAGGCGGACCACAAATGTCTAGTGCAAGTGTGGACAACAACCACAAAAATCTTGCTTTATTTATATTTTTTACTAACCTTTTACATGATGATTTACCTTTTAATCAAAACATTTATTATTTCCTCTCTATAGAAAAAGAAAAAACAAAATGTTCCAAAGCAATTATGTTGTGATAGAAGCACCCACTCATGCATCAATAGTTTACCCTAAAGCCTGTGGCTTGTGGCCAGGAAACTATACAATAGCAGCATGCTTGTCTTTAAAAGTCAGACTTTTGGTCTGAATCACAATTCTTGACCTTTTAAACTTACACATAAACTTATATTCTAAATTCTTATTAAATCTTACTTATACTTATATATTTAACAATTTAATGTTTTATGTTAATTATTTTAAATCTTAACCAAAATCACAATGTTTACAACATGATTTATATAATGAAACTTAATTATAATGTTTTATTATATTTTATACTACTATTTATTTATTTATTTATTTTTTTTGTCTTTTGTCTTTTTCCGTGTCCGGCAACGGATCGCAACCCTCAGTGTTGCCCCCGTACTGGACCGGGGACCGGCAACGGGATTGCAACCCTCGGTGTTGCTCCCGTGCCTCGCTCAGCCAGTGAGCGGGAACCAGTCTGTATGTGGGATCCGAACCCTCGGGCGGGAGCGCCGCTGTGCTTCCCAAGCGGCGCACTTACCCAGTGCGNCAGTCTGTATGTGGGATCCGAACCCTCAGGCGGGAGCGCCGCTGTGCTTCCCAAGCGGCGCAGTTACCCAGTGCACCACCGGGCCGGCCCCTTTATACTACTATTTAAAAACAATTATACTATAAACTAATTTAAACAAAATCTGTTACTTTTCAAAAACCTTTTTATATATTTTTACTATTTTACCTATTCATCTTTATAGTAAAGCTTTCTGTTTTTTGCCAATTGATTCTAGGAACAGTACAAGGAACAAAGTGAAAAATTACATGATCCTACTCAAGCTAACAAAAACACACTATATCATTCTTATTACTACTAAGGAAAGAACATGTTCTTGATAAATCGAGTGAAATTGTGGGACTGGGGAGAAACAAAGAAATCTGTAACTGGTTGAAGATCAATTAGTTATAAACATTACTGCACCCAGACCCACTGTCTCCCTGGGGGAATGTAGATAGAAATCTAACATAATTAACTTCATTCCACACCTACAAGAGCATGACTACAGCCACGATGGGTTAATGCACATATTACTAACAAGGAAGATTAATGACAAAATTAAATGGAGCCAACCCATACTGGGAACGTGCATCAAAAACACCTTTAGCACTGACAATGCCCTTTTAAATAAACCAATTAATTTTGATGTATTATTAACATGTCCCTCAAGAAACCCTGGGGCCCTTGGAATCTTCTGAAGGACATGCTAGTATGGCCTTGAGAAACTCTGGGGCCCTTGGAATCCCCCAAAGCCATACTAAGCCAAAAGTTAGGCCTTTAATTCTGAAAAGCCTTGTCAAGTAAAGGTGAAACAAACAAGAAATCTCCAGGGAGCCATGCCGTACATATGAGACCCTCTTGCAGCCTGCTGAACAAGGGGCATCACTTTCAGGCTCCCGTGCCATTCCCTATAGCACAATTGCTCACGGCTATTTATATCATGGACTATTTATATCATGAGTATACTGGTCTTCTGGTACTTGACTCTGTTTTGTTAGGACTTGATAAATACTGATTAGGAGCCTCCAGTTCACAAACTGCAATTTCTGGAGAGTGATTTGGCCATCTTGGAAAATTGCATTCACCTTTTAGTCTACCAGAAGTTCATTTAGTATGGGAAGAATTAGTTCTCTGACATTTAGGGATGCCTATATGTTGGCTTATTTCAAATAGGACTGATCTTAAAACTACACTTTATAAAATTGGGAAGTTATCGATAATCTACTGAGATTAAATAGTGCTTCTACTTTTTATTTACTCAATTCTTTGTTAAGTCTCTAGAAATATAGGGAAGTTAATGGGGGCCTCCTAAATGTGCAATCCTTCCCTTGGAGGAAGGAAAAATGACTATATCCTCATGGCATTCAGCACATACCACTATTTTAGCACTCACAATATTTTCTTCAAGAGCCTGTTTTTACTATCACGCCATGAAATCTTTGAAAGCAGATCCTTGAATTCTCCTTCACATATTTTCTTTTTTAAAAAATTGAAACATAATTGATTATGCATATTTGTGGAGTACAGTTGATTATCAATACTTGTATATAATATGTGAGGCTAAAATTAGATAATTAACATTCATCATTACAAAATGTAATCATTCTTGGTGTTCATTAATGAATTTCTCACTACTCATTTCTACTGGCAGTTACTACTACTAATCCAGCACCTGCATGATGCTTACCCTTGGTCCTTGCATTGGAGGGACCTGTACCAGTGTGATGCATGCAACAACAGTCCAGGAATATGTAGTACCATGTTGTAGAGTAATCTCACCCCAGGTTTGTAAGACTCCAGGATCATGCCACTACTGAATCCTCTTGTGACCCCATTTGGAATGTTCAGCAGAGGTGAGCCTTTTATGATGCTTTCTCAGAGGCAATTATACCCAGGGAGTCATTGCAGCTGGAGTGGTTGTTTACCAACCTGTTTGAACATTCTGCTAGGCAGGACAGGATAGTAAGACAGGGTTTGATGGGGAAAAAGTTGGCACATGCTGAGACAGAAGAAGCTAGCAGCATAGATAGAAGCAATAACGTTACCCTGGAGCACTTTTTGAAGTGAAAAGCACTTGAGGAAGCTGTGAGCTCAGTGATGAACCTTCCAGGTACTTGTTTTGTTGCTGTTGCTAAGTTACCCCTACTCTTTTGACTGTCTTTCCCAGGCTGGAAGTCTTATTTTTAGCATGTTTATTATGACAGGCACTTTATACATGTCTCAAATCCTCCCAATAGCCCTAAAAGGTTGGAGCTCCAGGCCTACATGGCCCATAAGTCTCTTGTGCCAATCCCATGTACCCTTAGTCACCTCTTACTTCCCAGGCCTAGATGAAATAAAATATAGAGGGTATGAAATATTGCTTCAAAAGTAACTATTAAGGGGCTGGATGATACAATATAGACATATGAGAGAATTTGTTCTTCATGAAAGTGAAATGGGAGAGGATAAGTATACTATCCAGTAGATACTATATCTCTACTATTTCCCCTCCCTTAACTGCTTCACAGTACAGTTTCTCCTTGAAAACCTTCCAAAGAAATATTTTGTGCTGAGCGACTTCCTAGGACTCTTCATGGTTTTTCATGAAGCTAGTGCAATTATGCATTACACTGCATTGCTTTGCATGTTTCTTTGCTCTCTTTCCCCTGTTTTCTTCCCCTCATTGCTCTTTCCCTCATTACCTCCTAAAATAAAGTATTAGCAATTTAATTTGCCTCAAGTTCTGTTTCCTAGGAGACCTGAGGTAAGACATACCATCATCTGAAATTTGACAAAATTTATGTGTGTGTGTATAATCTGATTCTCTCTAATTTTGAATCTTTTCCTAGCTGACCTATTCTTCTCTTCGTATAACATCTAATTCCATATATAATTATTGATATATACAAAAGATGTTTATTAGCAGTGAGCTTGGAATGTGCTTTATTTTTCTATCATGTTATATACAAATATGTGCATTTTAGAGTTCAGAATACTGAAAGAAAACAATTAGTTACTTTGTGTTATTATATTTTCTACAATCCTGAAAATCAGGAGCCAGTTTTATAGCCATCATATTGCTTAGCACAGAAACTGGCACATTGTATGTTCTCAATAAATATTTTTTGAGTGAAGGAATGATAATAACATCAGACCACTAAAATTTAGAAGCAGTTCAGTTTTTAATTTTTTTTCCCTTTGGGTGATTTCTTAAGCTTTCTGTAAACTTTCTCCTTATAGTTTAATAACTTTTGCTATTAAAATTTTTTGATTGTGTTATTTAAATTTTTCAGGGATTTTATTGAATTCTTGTTATAGAAGAGGTTGATTTTTAAATTATTTTACAGAGACCCAATGAGTTTTTCAATTGAGGTCATATATTGGTAGGGAGCTATTATCTCAGAAGGAACATAGTTATTGCTCAAGATATTTCAGCTGCTGAATAGTGAAAAAACAAGAGAGAAAGATACATAAGCAGTCCTACACCAGCAAACAGCAGTAAATTCTTTTAACCAGTGATACTGCAGTTTGCAATAATGAGTCAGTGGAGTCATTCACATTTAAATGCTAGCAATTTAATGACTTTTGTAAAGATTATTTTTTACTTTTCTCCATGCAGCACTCCTGTGAGGATTCTTTTACATGAAAAACACTTTAAACAACCTATTTGAAATACACTATCTTACATTATTTTAGTTTATCATTATACTTAAATGTCCATGAAGAAATACAGAGGTCTTTTTGTTTGCTGGAAAACTGTGTAAATTGATCTGTACTTATATTAGTTAACACTAGGTGCTGTAACAGATAAACTCCACAATCTCTGTAGCTATACACGATGACATGTATTACTTGTTTACATCAAAGTCTAATGTAGGTGTACATAGGTAGTTTTTCCTTCAGCAATGACTCAAGAACTTAGGCTTCTTTTATCTTATGGCTTTACCATCTTCAACTGGTGGTTTGAGAAGCTCCCAAGGTCATCCTTTGGGTCATTTTTATTATAGTCAACCAAAAGGGTAAAAGAGTAAGGGGGATCACCTGTGAAAGGTTTTTATTGGCCAGGTCTGGATGTAATATGCATCACTTATGCTGTCATTCCAAAAGCCAGAATTCAGTTATATGGCCACATCTAAATGTGGGAAGAATGGACTGGCTGTGTGTCTAACAGAGTTTTGGTGACTACTAGCCATCTCTGTCATAGTTCCTAAAGAGGCTGTCATTCCAAAAGCCAGAATTCAGTTATATGGCCACATCTAAATGTGGGAAGAATGGATTGGCTGTGTGTCTAACAGAGTTTTGGTGACTACTAGCCATCTCTGTCATAGTTCCTAAAGAGTGTTTTGTCCTAAAGAATTCCATATTTTTAAACATTAATAATTTCTCATGTTTTGCTAAATGTTTTTCTTTCTAAGGTCATAATTTTCAATTTAATGGTAAAAGCTCCATGCTTTCTGGAAAACAAAATGCAATGGGTATCAGACTGGTAATTTCTCATGTTTTGCTAAATGTTTTTCTTTCTAAGGTCATAATCTTCAATTTAATGGTAAAAGCTCCATGCTTTCTGGAAAACAAAATGCAATGGGTATCAGACTGTACAGACAGAAAACAATCTCTAGAGGATTCACAGATCTTGATGATTTTATTTTTTCTTTTGACTCTAAAATATTTACTTTTTCAATTTCCTAGGTGAGTAAGAAATATTTTTAAAAACTAGATGAACATAAATATGCCTTGGATTTTCTCTGGTCAGAATTCTGTTTACAAGAATCAAACTGGAACTTTAGGATCTGGCGACTTAGGAATTTGGAAGTCTTTTCATGCTGTTAACGTTAATGAATCATAAGTCAGTAAAAAACAATGATCATTATCAAATTTAATATTTATAACATCTCAACGAATGTTAAACATGGTAAATTTATAAATTGTAATATCAGGTTTTATGAAGCTAAGAGATCTTCTCTTTTTAGGGTCCTGTACATGGTTTGATATTGACTGCCTCAGTAATATGAGTGGTGTTATAAAAAATAAGGCATTATCCATTCTTATTTTAATTTAATTTTATTTTATCAATATACAATGTAGTTGATTTTTGTGTTCCTCTACCGAATCCTCCCTCCCCCTCCCTTTTCCCCCTCCATCAACATTGTATCTGTTCTCTTGTCTTAACAAGTCCAAGGAATTGTGATTGTTGTATCTTATTCCCCGTCCCACCATTTGTGTATTTACTTACTTATTTTTAGTTCTGACAAATAAGTGAAAACATGTGATATTTCTCTTTCTGTGCCTAACTTATTTCGCTTATAATTTTTTCTAAGTCCATCCATGTTGTTGCAAATGGCAGTATTTCGTTCTTTTTTATACAAGAGTAGTATTCCATTGTGTAGATATACCACAGTTTCCTTATCCATTCATCTGATGATGGACATTTGGGCTGGTTCCAACTCCTGGCTATTGTAAATAGTGCTGCAATAAACGTTGGCATACAGGTATCCCTTTGACATGATGATTTCCATTCCATTGGGTATGTTCCAAGCAGTGGAATAACTGGGTCATATGGTAGACCTATCTGTAATTGTTT
>NW_007731119.1:150884-151730 GCF_000696425.1 Galeopterus variegatus | reverse complement strand
CTTTTGCTGTGCAGAAGCTTTTTAGTTTGATAGAATCCCATTTGTTTATTTTTCCTTTGGTGGCTCATGCTTTTGGAGTCATATTCAGGAAGTCTGTGCCCAGTCCTACTTCCTGGTGTGTCACCCCTATGTTTTCTTTAAGGAGTTTTATTTTTTCAGGGTGTATATTTAATTCTTTAATCCATTATGAATTGATTTTGGTGTATGGTAGGAGATATGGGTCTAGTTTCATTCTCCTGCATATGATTATCCAGTTTTCCCAGCACCATTTACTGTAGAGGCAGTCTCTTCCCCAGGGTGTAGACTTGGTGCCTTTGTCAAATATCAGATGGCTGTAGGTGTATGGGTTGATTTCTGGGCTCTCTGTTCTATTCCATTGATCTGTGTGTCTGTTTTTATTCCAGTACCATGCTGTTTTGGTTATTATAGCTCTGTAGTTTAGTTTGAAGTCAGGTAGTGTTATGTCTCCAGCTTTATTTTTTTTTTTGCTCTGAATTTCTTTGCCTGTGTGTGGTCTTTTGTTATTGCATATAAATGTTAGGATAGTTTTTTCCAATTAGAGAAAAATGTCATTGGAATTTTGATGGAGATAGCATTGAATTTGTAGATCACTTTGGGTAGTATGGACAGTTTCACAATGTTAATTCTTCCAATCCAAGAGCATTGGATATCTTTCCATCTTCTTTTGTCCTCTATAATTTCTCTCAACAGTGGTCTGTGGTTCTCATAATAGAGATTTTTCACATTCTTGGTTAACTTTATTCTTAAGTATTTTATTTTTTTTAGTGGCTATTGTAAATGGGCTAGTTTTCTTGATTTCTTTTTCTTCATGTTCACTGTTGGAGT
>NW_007731119.1:144114-149617 GCF_000696425.1 Galeopterus variegatus | reverse complement strand
AAGTGATAACTTTCCCCCTTAGTACTGCTTTTGAAGTACCCCACAGGTTTTGGTTTGATGTGTCATCATTTTCATTAGTTTCAATAAATTTTTGATTTCCTGTTTAATTTAAGAGTCTAAGTTTTATTGAGATGAGACAAATTTCAAAAAAAATTGCTTTTATTTTTTTTCATTTTACATTGTACTTGATTAGCATGCACCTTTACTGGTCCCTTCCACCACCTTCCCTGCCCCCCCCAATCATATCTGTTCTCTTGACTTAAATAGTTTAAGGAATTTTTGTAGTTATTCTGTCTTCTCTCCCCCTTATTTGTTTCTGTGTTTATTTATTTACAAATTTTTAGGTCCCAGAAATAAGTGAGAACATGTGGTAATGCTCTTTCTGTGCCTGACTTGTTTCACTTAATATAATTTTCTCTAAGTCCATCCATGTTGTTGCGAATGGTAGTATTTCATTCTTTTTTATAGCAGAGTAGTAGTCCATTGTTTAGATATACCACAGTTTCCTTATTCACTCATCAGATGATGGGCATTTGGGTTGGTTCCAACTCTTGGCTATTGTAAATAGAGCTGCAATAAACACCGGCGTACAGGTATTCCTTCAGCATGATGATTTCCATTCCTCTGTATATATTCCCAGCAGTGGAATCACTGGATTATATGGTAGATCTATCTGTAATTGTTTGAGGAACATCCATACCATCTTCCATAAAGGCTGCACCATTTTGCAGTCCCACCAACAGTGTGGGAGGGTTCCTTTTTCTCCACAACTTCAACAGCATTTATCATTTTCAGTCTTTTGTATTTTAGTCATCCTAATTGGAGTGAGATAGTATCTCAGTGTGGTTTTGATTTGGTTATATGGTCGATCTATCTGTAATTGTTTGAGGAGCCTCCATATCATTTTTAGTCCATTGTGATCTTAAAAAATATATGGGATAATTCCAATTTTTTGTATTTGTTGAGACTTGATTTGTGACCTAACATGTGATATATCCTGGAGAATGTTCCATGTGCTGATGAGAAGAATTAATATTCTGAGGTTGTTTGATGGAATGTTCTGTAGATATCTGCCAAATCCAATTGGTCTAAAGTGTTGTTTAGATCTTGTGTTTCTCTGCTGATTCTTTGCCTAGATTATCTTTTCAATATTGAGTGGGGTGTTCAGGCCCCCTGCTATTATGGTATTAGTGTCTATCTCATTCTTTACATCTAATAGTGTTTGGTTTATAAATCTGGCTACTCCAATGTTGGGTGCATGTATATTTATGATTGTTACGTCTTCTTCATGGATAAATCCTTTTATCATTATATAGTGTCCTTCTTTATCTCTTTTTACACTATTTGGGTTAAAGCCTATTTTTTCAGATATAAGAATAGCTACTCTGGCCAATTTTTCATTTCTCTTTGCATGGTATTTATTTTTCCATCCTTTCACTCTTAGTCTATATGTGTCTTTACAGGTGAGGTAGGTCTCTTGAAGGCAGCATGTATTTGTGTCCACCTTTTTAATCCAATCAGTCAGTCTGTCTTTTGAGTGGGGAATTTAATCCTTGTACATTGAGTTATTATTGGAAAGTGTTGATTTACTCCTAGCATTTTATTGATTTTTATTTGGATATCTTAAGTGTGTTTTGTGCTTTTCTTTCTGATTTACTCTTTGTATTGTGTATTCGTTGGTGTCTGGGGGTGGCAGATAAACTTTTTTTCTCTTTATTGTTAGAATTTTTATTTTACTAGTGGGTTTTATTTTTTCTTGAGTATTTATGGCAGTGGTGGTTGCTTTTCAGGTACCAAATCCAGTACTCCTTTGAGGATTTCTTGTAAGGCAGGCTGTGTGTTAGTGAACTCCTGTAGTTTTTGTTTATCTGAGAAATATACTATTTTTCCTTCATTTCAGAAGGATAGTCTTGCTGGGTAAAGTATTCTAAACTGGCAGTTTTTGTCTTGTAGTATTTTGAATATATCATCACATTCTTTTCTGGCTTTTAGGGTTGTGGTGAAAAGTCTGACGTTAGTCTGATTGGGGTTCCCTTATAGGTGACTTGATGCTTCTCTCTTGCAGCTTTTAAGATTCTCTCTCTTTGAGTTTTGCCAATTTGACTATAACATGTCTTAGAGAGGACCTTCTGGGGTTGAATATGTTTGGGGATCTTTGAGCCTCCTGAATCTGAAGATCTGTGTCTTTCCCTATACCTGGAAAGTTTTCTGCCATTATTTCATTGAATACATTTTCAATGCCATTTCCTTTTTCCTCCCCTTCTGGAATACCCATGATTTGGATATTTGAGTGCTTAAAGTTGTCTGTTATCTCTCTTAGATTTTCTTCAATGTTTTAAATTCTTTTTTCTTTTTTTTTGTCTGCCTGTGTTATTTCAAACAGCCCATCTTCAAGGTCAGAAATTCTCTCTTCTGCTTGTTCTAGCCTGCTGATTAAACTCTCTGTTGTGTTTTTAATTTTGTTGAATGAATTCTTCAGCTCCACAAGCTCTGCTACATTCTTTTTCAGGGCATTGATTTCTTTGTACATTTCTTCTTTAAGGTCCTGTATACTTTTTCTCATTTCATTGTGTTGTCCGAGTTATCCTGTATCTCATTTAGTTTCCTTAGAATTATTGCTCAAAATTCCATGTCAGTAATTTCAAGGACTTCCTGTTGTATAGGATCTAGAGCTTGAGAGTTATTTTACCCTTTGGTGGTGTACTTTCTTGATTTTTCATATTTCTGGTATCTTTCATTTGGTGTTTAGTCATTGTGGCAGTGGATTTCACAGTCCGCTCATTCGAACCTGATGTCTGCCTAGGATCCTGCTGGGACTGCCAATTTGGCACAGTTGCCTTGGTGCCTGTAGGCAGGAATCTTGGGCCTTTCTGGGCCATGGGGACTGGCCTGGGCTGGAAGTCCCACAGCCTGTTTTGATGTGGGTGGCTTGGGGCCCTATTGGCCTGGTAGCTTTAGGGCCTCTCTGGGAAATGTGCACTGGCCTGGGCTAGGGGTACTTTGGCAGCACCTACCTGCTCTGGCATGGGTGCTTTGTGGTGTGTGGGCCTAGCAGCTCTCTGGGCCTCTCTGAGGGCCCTCCCTGGGTGATGCACACCGGCCTGAGCTGGGGTCCCGTGCTGGTGCCCTCCTGCTCTAGTGTGGTTGCCTCAGGGGGTCCATGGCAATTATTGATTCTTGATTCACAAATATATTCATTCATACAGAACTAAATAAGATACCATCTTTCCTCTTAAGAAGTCTTTATCTTGTGTGTGAGACAGACAATTAATGGGTAAAATGTAATGTATAACATTTTACTATAGAAGAATGAACAGAGTATGGTTAAAACACAGAAGCAACTCAGAGTTTTAATATGATTGAAAGTTTGGTCCATAAAGAAAATGAGGAAGAACATCCCTTGCAGAGGTCAATATCATATGCAATAGCCAATGGTAATAAAAAAGAATATGTTTAGTCAATGTTTACTACTTTTTTGTAACTATAGAACAACAGATATATTTGGTATTTTGTAGTCCTTCGTATGTCTTGACATATTGTGTTCTACCACTAACCAAGAAGTGTGACTATGGTGGTAATTCCATATGGCTGTGAAATTCCATTCAATGAAAAATAATAAAGAATGCTTAAAGAGTTCTAGGGGATGTGTAGGATGAAATAAGACTTTGGAAAGACATAAGTTGTCTTCAGATATTTGAAAGGCATGTAATAAAGGGTATACATTTAGTCTGTGTGGTCCAGAGGAAAGGAATAAGACTAAGGGATGAAAACACAGGACTTAAACTACACATTAAATCAATTGGATTTGGCAGACATCTACAGAATATTTCATACAACTACAAAATACACTTTCTTTTCATCAGCACATGTAACATTCTCTGTGATAGACCAAATGTTAGGCCACAATTTAAAAAAAGAAATTGAAATCATTTTAAGTATCTTTTCAGACCACAATATATTAAAACTAGAAATCAATCATAAGTGAATCTCTGGAAACAATACAACCACACAAAAATTGAACAACATGCTCCTGAATGAACTATGAGTCAAAGAAAAAATTAAACAGAAAATCAAAAAATTTCTTGAAACTAACGAAAATAAAGACATATCATGCCAAAACCTGTGGGATACTGCAAAAGCAGTACTTAGAGCGCAATACTATTACCAAGTTGTTAGAAATGGTATTAATGCAATAAATGTGTATATCAAAAGAATAAGAAGACTTCAAATAAACACCCTAATGTTACACCTCAAAGAAATGGAAAACCAAGAGCAATGCAGCCCCAAAATTAGTAGATAGAAGCAAATAATTAAAATCAGAGCAGAATTAAATGAAGAACAGTCCCCCCATAAATAAATAAAATTAAAAGTTCAATGAAACCAAAAGTTTATTTTTTGAAAAGATAAACAGAATAGATAAACGATTAGCTAGACCAATGAAAACAAGAAGAGAGAAGACCCAACTAAGAAAAATAAGACATGAAAAGGAAACATTACAACCAATGCCACATAAATACAAAGAATGATTAGAGACTATTATGAGGAACTATACACCAACAAATTTGAAAACCTGGAGGAAATGGATAAATTTCTGGACACATACAAATTACCAAGACTGAACTTCTTGAAAGAAGAAACAGAAAACCTGAACAGATCAATAATGAGCAATGAAATTGAAGCAGTAATCAGCAGTCTCCCAACAAAGAAAAGCCCAGAACCAAGTGGTTTTACTGCTGAATTCTACCAAACCTTTAAAGAGGAATTAATACCAGCTCTCTTCAAGCTATTACAAAAAACTGAAACAGAATTGAAAAATTTGCCATTTTCCCAAATTCATTCTATGAGGCCAGCATCGCCCTGATACCAAAATCAGACAAAGATGCAACAACAAAAAAGAAAACTACAAGCCAATATCCTTGATTAACATAGATGCCAATCTCCTTGATGAACATGGATGCAAAAGTCCTCAATGAAATATTAGCAAACAGAATAAAGCAGAATGTCAAAAAGATTATACATCATGATCAAGTGGGATTCATCCTAGGGATGCAAGGATGGTTCAACATATGCAAGTCAATAAATGTGATGCACCATATCAACAAAATCACAAATAAAGACTGTATGATTGAACCTTAGATGCAGAAAAAGCATTTGACAAAATTCAGCATCCCTTCATGATAAAGATGGCCAACAAATTAGGAGAATATCTCAACATAATAAAAGCCATATATCACAAACCCACCACCAACATCCTCCTTGTAGTTTTTCCCCAAGGAATAGGAACAAAACAAGAATGCCCACTCTCACCGCTACTATTTAATATAGTGCTGGATGTATTAGCCAGAGCAATCTGGCCAGAGAAAGAAGTAAACAGCATTCATACTGGAAAAGACAAAGTCAAATTGTCCCGTTTGTAGATGACATGATTATATATATAGAAAAGTATGAAGACTCTATCATAGAACTCTTAGAGCTGATTAACAAATTTGGTATTGTTGAGGGA
>NW_007731119.1:135342-143548 GCF_000696425.1 Galeopterus variegatus | reverse complement strand
ATCCTAACATTCATATGAAACAATGAAAGACCCCAAATAGCCAAAGCAATCCTGAGCAAAAAAATAAAGCCAGAGACATACACTTCCTGACTTCAAATTATACTACAAAGCTATAATAACTACAACAGCAAGGTAGTGGCATAAAAATAGATACACAGACCAATGGAACAGAATAGCAAAACAAGAAATCAACCCACATACTTAACAGCCAACTGATCTTCAACAAAGGCAATGATTTACAGATTCAATGCAATCCCCATCGAAATACCAATGACATTAAATTCTTCACAGAAATAGAAAAAACAATCCTAACATTCATATGAAACAATGAAAGACCCCAAATAGCCAAAGCAATCCTGAGCAAAATAATAAAGCCAGAGACATACACTTCCTGACTTCAAATTATACTACAAAGCTATAATAACTACAACAGCAAGGGAGTGGCATAAAAATAGATACACAGACCAATGAAACAGAATAGCAAAACAAGAAATCAACCCACATACTTAACAGCCAACTGATCTTCAACAAAGGCAACAAGAACATACATTGGGGAAAAGACTGCCTCTTCAATAAATGGTGCTAAGAAAACTGGACATCCATGTGTAGAATGAAACTAGACCCTCACCTTTCACTGTCTACCAAAATCAACTCTAAATGGATTAAAGACTTAAATATAAAATATATGGTATACTTTAATTTAACTATAATACCCAAAGCTATAAAATTCCTGAGAGAAAAAACACAGGGCAAACACTTAAGGATGTAGAACTGGGCAAAGACTTTATGAATAATACCTCAAAAGCACAGGCAACAAAGAAAAGAATAAGCAAATGGGTTTATAGGAAACTAAAATCCTTCTGCATAGCAAAGGAAACAACAAAGTGAAAAGACAACCTACAGAATGGGAGAAAATATTTGCAAACTATGCATTGACAAGGGATTAATATTCAGACTACACAAGGAACTCAAACAACTTAACAGTGAAAGAAGAAATAATCTGATTAAAAAATGGGCAAAGGAGCTCAATAGACATTTTTCAAAAGAAGATATACAAATGGCCAACAGATACATGAAAAGATGCTCAACATCACGAAGCATCAGGGAAATGCAAATCAAAAAACACTTTGAGATAACATCTCACCCAAGTTAGAATGGCTATTATCAAAAAGACAGAATAACATGCTGGTGAGTATGCAGAGAAAGGTGATCCCTCCTACACTGTTGGTGGAATGTATATTAGTGCAGCCATCATGGAAAACAGAATCGACATTTCCCAAACAACTACAGATAAAAGTGATGTACGATCCATCAACCCCACTTCTGGGTATATACCCAAAGACATGGAAATCATCATGTTGAAGGGATACCTGCACTTCCATGGTTATTGCAGCTCTGTTTGCAATAGCCAAGAGATGGAACCAAACTAAATGTCCATTATCAGATGGCTGGATAAGGAAAATGTGGTACATATGCACAATGGAATAATACTCAGCCATAATAAGGAATGAAATTCTGTTATTTGCAGCAACATGGATGAGCTTGGAGAATATTATGTTAAGTTAAATAAGCCAGGCACAGAACGAGATATACTGCATGTCCTCACTTGTAAGTGGGAGCTAAAAAATAAACAACTAGATAAAAAAGAAAGAAAGACACAACAATCACAATAATACATTGAACTTTCAAAGAGTTACTAGAGGTGGGAAGGGAGAAGGGGAGGGCGGTTAGTGAGAAATTGATAAAGGGTCACAAAGAATATGTTTTGTAATGATGAATATACTAATTATCCTGATTTTATCATCACATATTGTACATGGTGTTGATATACATGTATGTACCCCACTAATATATGTAATCAATTATGTTTCAATTAAAAAGAAAAAGAAAAAGGGAAAAAGGTTACTTAGAGGTTTCTTTTCATAATGTGGAAGACTTCCAAATTTTTCCCAATGATGGGACAGTTCACCTCAGTGTGGGTAACCAAACAGAGACAAGATGATTATTCGTTAGGTTATTATATAAAAAAGTATTATTTGCTGACCCAGAGATGGATTCTTGGAAGTATTACAGCATGAAATCTTTAACTGGACTGTCTGAAATTGAACCTGGACTTCACCACTTACTGTAGCTGTGACCACTGGCAATTTACTTAAATTTCCACATCTATAAACAAGGCTAATAACAGCACTGGTTTCAAAGAGTGTTTGTGAAGGTTAACTGAGATAATCTATGAAAAGTACTTAGCATAGTTCCTGGCATATGATAAAGGTCCTGTAAATATTAATGCTATCATCACCATCATCATCAAATGCTAGATAATTCACTCCCACTTATATTTAATGACTCATGATCTGTAATAGGCAGCGTATACATGAGGGTACTTCAAAAAGTTCATGGAAAGATTTATATTATCATTTAATTCTGTTTTTCCACAAACTTTTTGAAATACCCTCATACAGATCAAGAGTTGGCAGACATATTCTGTAATGGGCCAAATAGCAAATATTTTAGGGGTTGTGGGCCATGTATAGTCTTTGTTGCATATTCTTTGGTTTTTAGTTTGTATTTTTACAACATTTTAGAGATGTACAAACCACTCTTAGCTCATAGGCTATACAAAAATAGGCTGTGGGGCAGATTTGGTCTATGGGCTATAGTTTGCTGGTCTCTAATATACCTGAATAGAAAGATTAACCAAATAAAGAACAGCATAGAATTGAGAGTAAGCAATTGTGTTTATTAAGAAGCTTAGGTGGAAAAGCAGGTATTTAGAGTATACATGTGTGAATGGGGTATTTTAGGTTCAGATTTGGAAGAGAAAAGGAGAGCTTGCATGTCAGAGCCACTTAGATGGAAGAGAAAGAAAGTAGGATCACAAAAATGCCTATTATAGCATCAGATATAAACGTTATGTAAGAGCCCAAGAATAGCACGATGGCTGTAAACATGTCAGATATAAAAGCCAAGAGCCTAATTACAGTTCCCCATCTAGTCTAATCCTGTTACTATTAGCAACAGGGAGGACAGCATCTGGGTTTGCTATTCCACCAGTCTGATTTTTCTAGTTTTTCTCTCCCTTAGCAATTGCTATACACTGTAGAGTATTGTTGGAAACAGGAAAAGGGATGTCCAAAGATATTTGCTTGTTGTTTTAGGCCAGGCCTCCTGGGGTTAAGGGACAGTCCTTTGGTGGACTTTTTATAAGTCAAGATTAGGACCTTGCTTTGGAAATCCTCCAATTAATTTTTAGTTCATTGGAGATTAACTTCTGAAAATAGACTCATGCTAACCTATTTCTATAAAGTGTGGTTGGCTTCAGAATAAGGGGTTGTCTTCACTATTTTCCTCTTTCCTCCTTACAACCAATGTTACTTCCACTCAGGAAACGAGCTTTGCCAGCACAAATATGCTGAGTGAGCAAAGAATTAGACAAAAGGAGTTAAATATTCTCAAGGAATATGTATCTCAAGCTAAAGCAGCCCGATGGACTGCCTTTCTCTGCTCTAGGGATATTTGTATCAAAAGCCAGGCATCAGAGTGCCTTTCCTTCTAGACAGTGCTGAATTAAGACCGACACACTCTTATACCCCAATTCCCTTTTCAGTCAGTTGCTAAAACACAGTTCCCTCCAATGCAATTGGGTAGTTTATAGCTTTCTAAAAAGATTGCGTCAACATTTCAGAGCCTACTATGTGCCAGGTAACATGTTATATAGTAGGAATTTGGTGATAAACAGAAAGCAAATTCCTGGCCCTCGAGGAACTTATGGTTAAAATGCAGTGCTATGATGGCTATGAGAATAGGCAAACAGAATACAGAACAAAGCACCAGACTTAGCCTGCAGGAATCTGGGTAAAATGATAGTGGAGGTGAGTTAGGGAATAAGAGGTAGAAAAACATTTTAGGCCGAGAGAACAGTATGTGGAAAGGAACAGAGTTGAAAGACTTCACAGCATGCCAAACTAGCTACAGAAAACTTTGTGTAGCTCTAGTGATGGGCAGAGGCAGGAAGGATATCAGGCTGGGAGAATAAAGACATAAAAGTAGGTTATGAAGGGCCTTCCTTTATGATAATGAGTATATGTTTCATCTAAATGGCAAGTGGGAATCTTCTCTTAGGGTAAGTTGAAGATTAATATTCTAATGGTTTATAACATGGCTTTACTAGAGGATGACTTTTTGTTGACTTCATGCTACATTTTTTTGATGGAAAACCCTATATGGAGCTTATGGTCACCTACAAATAAACTTGGAATTACATCCGTTTGTCATTGCTATAAAATTGCTTTATAGCAAGCCATCACAGAACTCAGTGGGTTAAGACAGCAATCTTTCATTCTCATGGATATGTGGGTCAGTTTGGAATTCTCTGATCCAGGCTTAGATTGGCTGGGAGGATCTGCCAGTCTTGACTATGCTCACACAACATCTTCCTGGGGGTGGATTGATATTTGTTGTTTGACTGGGTTAGCTCTGCACATGTGTCTCTACGCCTCTTCCTGGGACTAGGAGGCTAACCTGGGCATGTCTCTTTCATGGTGATGGTAGAGATGTAGAACACTGGGCAACCTCTTAAGACCTAGACTTGGAATTGACATACCATTACTTCCTCCCTATTCTGTAAGCCAAGGCGAGTCACAGGACTAAGCCCAACATCAATGGAATAAGTATATTTATCCCACAGAAATGAGGAAGATGAAGTCAATGTCTGAATAATAATGTTACCTACCACAGGGATAATAATAATAATACTTTTGTGTGATGAAAAATGATGAAATGATCCATATGAAGTACTCAGTATAGAGTCTACCATATAAAAAGCACAAATAAATGCTAGCTGTTATTATTATTATTACTATTATTTATTATACGAGTACAGTAAAGTGAAATAATTTTGTGTATTAGTCAGAGTCCTGGAAGAAACGAATAGCACTCCCAAAGATTTGATTGAAGATAATTTTTTGGAGGGATTATTTACAGAGAGGTAGTCATGGTTCATGGAAACCACAAAAAACTGGAAGCCATTACCACTCTTAGGCCTGAGGGACAAGGGGAGGTTTTACCAGGATTAAGTAAGCTCTTCAGTCATAAGACTGGGGCCTCCTGATTGGAGATATGGCCTTAGAAGAACACAGGCACTGGCGAAACCTTGGCCCGGCAGGAAGGGAGCTGGAGGAATAAATACCATGATGCTTCTCTCCTCCTACTCTCTGTTCCTCTGCCAGAGCCTCACATTAGCTGATCCCCACCAGAAGCCAAAAGGCAAAAACTATTAGTGACTTAGTCTGTAGATGTAAGCATACTGGGGAGCAGAGCAGAGAATAGAAAGGTTGGGAAAAGATGTGTAGCGCTGTGAGTCAGTATGTTTTCAAATATAAAAAATATTTTTCTTCTCTTTAGTTTAATCATTATTATTTTTATATTAGAATCTGGCTTTCCAAAAAAGATTGTTGCTTTCTCTTCCCTTTTTTGTTTTGATATGAGCACATGTCACCACCAAAATACATTATAAGCCTAAAATGTCAGTGGTTTCATTATCCAATTAAACAAAAATGAAACTGTGCCTCAATAAGGAGACCAGACCAGATAGCACATAGATAAAGGACTGAATCAGAATCCATTTTCACAGTTCTGAAATTGGATCAATGCTGTAGCAGGACCAGAAAATACCTCTTTCCCGTTGCTTTTCGAAATTATTTTATACTGTGGGATAATTCAATACTCCTGTGAAATTTAGAAAAGGGGCCATTGTGGTTTAGAAAAAATGACCTAATCATGAATTTGGTCCAGCTCAGTCTGTTAAAAAATGCTAGATCCCCTTACTGGCCAGCTGCCGCCCCCTCCCCTCCCCAAATGCTAGAAAAAGTATTTCCATATAAAGTAGTTCTCTTCATAATTAAAATCCATACTGACTAAAAGAGGAGTTTTTCCACATGCTTAGAATTGGGGCAGCAATTTTGATTCTTTTTCTCTTTTTCCCTCCACCCTCTAGCCTGTCAAACCATGCAATTTTTTTATATAGCTCTAAGAATCTTTTTCTTATTATTACTTAACTTCTATGAGATTCAATTTCCTCACATAAAATACAAAAAAGAATATCCATCTCATAGGATTATTGTAAGATCAAACTATATAGAGAGTGATACCAGATTCAATTTCCTCACATAAAATACAAAAAAGAATATCCATCTCATAGGATTATTGTAAGACCAAACTATATAGAGAGTGATACCTGGTATATAATAGAAGTTCATTAAATGTGAATATACTTCCTTTTCTCCTGGTTCCAGCCTCTTCCATAAGTCTCTCCTATGCCATCACCATTCACGATACATTTATTCCACAAATATGTATTGAATACTTTCTATGTACCCATCACTTCTCTATGTACCATGGATATGGAAAAGAACAGGGCCCCTGCTCACATGGAGTTTACATTCTATGAGACGCCTAATCCACATAGGAGCAATGGAGAGAAACATTTGAGGCAGATATTAAGCCTTTCTTCTATTTCTTAGATTTTTGTTTTATGTACTTCTAGTTTCTCCTCCAGTTTTCTTCTGTTCTGTTTCTGGTGGGGTCATTATGACAGATCACAGTCACAGGCATTCATTCATCCATTTAATGAATGTTTGTGGAGCACATGTCTTGTGCTCTGGAGACAGGTCAGCCTCTCCTTTCATTATATTGTGTGGGCGGTCAACCTGTCTCTTCCTACAATGACTTATTCAATTCCATTTGTGCTCTTGGTATTTTTTATCATCCCACCCCCACCCCCCACAGTCTCTGCATTTCTTCTTGAGATTGTATTCACTTTATCATAAATTCCCATATTTATAACTTTCCTTAGCATATCATTTCTTTACTAATAGAATTTAGAGCTAGGGAATCTTCAACATTCCAGGTTACATTGAAAAAAGGATCAACTACTGGCCTGCATGTGGCCAAGTCTCCACTCTCAGTTTCTGAAAGGTTGGAAGGGTGGTTCAGGCCCATTCACCTGGCAGCAACAAGTAAATTCAGACTGATTTTAGTCCATCTCAAAGCCCATAGCCTGGGACTAGGTTCATTTGCCAGCTATATTTCTTTAATATCTGCCTCAAATGTTTCTCTCCATTGCTCCTACTTTAGGCAGGCGTCTCATAGAATGTAAACTCCATGTGAGCAGGGGCCCTGTTCTTTTCCATATCCATGGTACATAGAGAAGTGATGGGTACATAGAAAGTATTCAATACATATTTGTGGAATAAATGTATCGTGAATGGTGATGGCATAGGAGAGACTTATGGAAGAGGCTGGAACCAGGAGAAAAGGAAGTATATTCACATTTAATGAACTTCTATTATATACCAAGTATCACTCTCTATATAGTTTGGTCTTACGATAATCCTGTGAGATGGATATTCTTTTTTGTATTTTATGTGAGGAAATTGAATCTCATAGAAGTTAAGTAATAATAAGAAAAAGATTCTTAGAGCTATATAAAAAAATTGCATGGTTTGACAGGCTAGAGGGTGGAGGGAAAAAGAGAAAAAGAATCAAAATTGCTGCCCCAATTCTAAGCATGTGGAAAAACTCCTCTTTTAGTCAGTATGGATTTTAATTATGAAGAGAACTACTTTATATGGAAATACTTTTTCTAGCATTTGGGGAGGGGAGGGGGCGGCAGCTGGCCAGTAAGGGGATCTAGCATTTTTTAACAGACTGAGCTGGACCAAATTCATGATTAGGTCATTTTTTCTAAACCACAATGGCCCCTTTTCTAAATTTCACAGGAGTATTGAATTATCCCACAGTATAAAATAATTTCGAAAAGCAACGGGAAAGAGGTATTTTCTGGTCCTGCTACAGCATTGATCCAATTTCAGAACTGTGAAAATGGATTCTGATTCAGTCCTTTATCTATGTGCTATCTGGTCTGGTCTCCTTATTGAGGCACAGTTTCATTTTTGTTTAATTGGATAATGAAACCACTGACATTTTAGGCTTATAATGTATTTTGGTGGTGACATGTGCTCATATCAAAACAAAAAAGGGAAGAGAAAGCAACAATCTTTTTTGGAAAGCCAGATTCTAATATAAAAATAATAATGATTAAACTAAAGAGAAGAAAAATATTTTTTATATTTGAAAACATACTGACTCACAGCGCTACACATCTTTTCCCAACCTTTCTATTCTCTGCTCTGCTCCCCAGTATGCT
>NW_007731119.1:115698-134388 GCF_000696425.1 Galeopterus variegatus | reverse complement strand
ATTTATTTCTTTATTTTTTTAACTCTCACTTGTGAGCGAGGACACAAAGTATTTCTCTTTCTGTGCCTGGCTTACTTTACTTAACATAATTTTCGCTAAGTTCATCCATGTTTCTGTGAATGGCAATATTTCATTCTTTTTATGGCAAAATAGTATTCCATTGTATAACTATACCACATTTTCATTGTTCAGTCATCCAGTGATGGATATTTAGGTTGGTTCCAATTTTTGGCTATTGTAAATAGAGCTGCAGTAAACATAGGGGTGCAAATATCTCTTCAACATGATGATTTCCATTCCTTTGGGTATATACCGAGCAGTGGAATTGCTGGTTCATATGGCAGTTCTATCTCTAGTTGTTTGAGGAACCTCCATACTGTTTTCCATAGTGGCTGCACCAATTTACAGTCCCACCAACAGCGTAGGAGACTTCTCCTTTCTCCATATCCTCACCAGCATTTGTTATAATTTATCTTTTTGATATTAGCCAGTCTAAATTG
Source organism: Galeopterus variegatus (assembly GCF_000696425.1). Classification (NCBI taxonomy): domain Eukaryota; kingdom Metazoa; phylum Chordata; class Mammalia; order Dermoptera; family Cynocephalidae; genus Galeopterus; species Galeopterus variegatus. Next base: position 133,888 of record NW_007731119.1, on the reverse strand, counting down.
GCTGAGATGATATTTCAATGTGGTTTTGATTTGCATTTCCCTGATTCTGAGTGATGTTGAGCATTTTTTCATGTGTCCATTAGCCATTTGTATGTCTTTCTTTGAGAAATGCCTATTCAGTTACTTTGATCATTTTTTAAATTGGGTTATTTGTTTTTTACTGTTGAGTTGTGTGAGTTCCTTGTATATTCTGCATATTAATCTTTCGTTGCATGCATAGTTTGCAAATATTTTCTTTCACTCTGTAGGTTGTCTTTTCATTCTGTTAATTGTTTCTTTTGCTGTGCAGAAGCTTTTTAGTTTGGTATAATCCCACTTGTTTATTTTTTCTTTTGTTGCCTGTGCTTTTGGGGTCTTGTTCCTAAAGTCTTTGCTCAGTTCTACTTCCTGAACTGTTTCCCTGACGTTTTCTCTTAGGATTTTTATAGTTGTAGGTCTCATATTTAAGTCTTTAATCCATTTTGAATTGATTTTGGTGTATGGTTGGAGATATGGGTCTAGTTTCATTCTTATACATATGGATGTCCTGTTTTCCCAGCACTATTTATTGAAGAAGCAATCTTTCCCTAATGTATGTTCTTGTTGCCTTTGTCAAAGATCAGTTGGCTGTAGGTATGTGGGTTGATTTCTGGGTTCTCTATTCTGTCTGCCTCTTTTTATGTCAGTACCATGCTGTTGTGGTTACTACAGCTTGTAGTATAATTTGAAGTCAGGTAGGGTTATGCCTTTGGATTTATTTATTTATTTTTTTGGTCAGGATTGCTTTGGCTATTTGGGGTCTTTTCTTGTTCCACATGAATGTTAGGATTGTTTTTTCTATTTCTGTGAAGAATGTCATTGGTATTTTGATGGGAATTACATTGAATCTGTAGATTGCTTTGGGTAGTATGGACATATTCACAATGTTAAGTCTTCCAATCCAAAAGTATGGAATGTCTTTCCATCTTTTTTCGTCCTCTTCAATATCTTTCAACAGTGATTTGTAGTTCTCATTGTAGAGATCTTTCATTTCCTTGGTTAACTTTATTCCTAGGTATTTCTTTTTTTTGGTGACTATTGGAAATGGCCTATCTTTCTTGATTTCCTTTTCTGTCAGTTTGTTGTTGGAGTATAAAAATGCTACTGATTTTTATGTGTTGATTTTGTATCCTGCAACTTAATTGAAATTGTTTATCAACTCTTAGAGTATTTTTGTAGAGTCTTTAGGCTTTTTTGTATATACAATCATGTCATCTACAAACATGTAAAATTTGACTTCATCTTTTCCAAACTGGATGCCCTTTATTTCTTTCTCTTGCCTGATTTCTCTGGCTAGTACTTCCAATACCATGTTAAGTAGGAGTGGTGAGAGTGGGCATCCTTGTTTTGTTCCCATTCATAAGGGAAAAGCTTTCAACTTTTCCCCACTCAGTATTATATTGGCTCTGGGTTTGTTGTACATGTCCTTTATTGTGTTGAGGTACTTTCCTTCTATACCTAATTTGCTGAGAATCTTTATGATGAAGGGATGTTGAGTTTTGTCAAATGCTTTTTGTGCATCTCTTGAGATAATTTTATAGTTTTTGTCCTTGATTTGGTTGATGTGGTGTATCACATTTGTTGACATCCATATGTTGAACCCTCCTTACATCACTGGGATGAATCACACCTAATCATGGTGTATAATTTTTTTTTGATGTGTTGCTGTATTCTGTTTGCTATAATTTGGTCAAGGATATTTTGCGTATATGTTCATCAGAGATATTGGCCTATAGTTTCCTTATTTTGTTGTAGCTCTGTCTGGTTTTGGTATCAAGGTGATAGAATGAGTTTGGGAGAATGGGTTCTGTTTTAATTTTTTGGAATAGTTTGAAGAGAATTGTTATTAATTCCTCTTTAAAGGTTTTGTGGAATTCAGCAGTAAAGCCATCCAGTCCTGTGCTTTTCTTTATTAGGAGACGTTTGATTACTGTTTCAATCTTATTGCTTGTTATTCATTCAGGCGTTCTGTGTCTTCTTGGTTCCATCTCGGTAGTTCATAATTGTCCAGAAATTTATCCATTTCCTTTAGGTTTTCAAATTTGTTGGTGTATAGTTATCTATAATAGTCTCTAATGATTCTTTTTATATCTGTGGTATCCATTGTAATATCTCCTTTTTCATTTCTGACTTTTGTTATTTGGGTCTTCTCTTTTATTTTTTTTTAGTTAGCCTAGCTCATGGGTTATCTACTTTGTTTATCTTCTCAAAAAAACAACTTTTGGTTTCGTTGATCTTTTGTTTTGTTTTTTGGGTCCCTATATCATTTAGTTCTGATCTGATCTTAATTATTTCTTTAAGTCTACTTATTTTGGGGTTGGATTGTTCTTGTTTTCCTAGTTTTTTGAGGTGTAGCATTAGGTTGTTTATTTGAGATCTTTGTTTTCTTTTTTGTAAGCATTTATTGCAATAAACTTCCCTCTTAGAACTGCTTTTGCAGTATCCCATAGGTTTTGGTATGATGTGCCTAATTTCATTAGTTTCAAGAAATTTTTTTATTTCCTATTTAATTTCTTCTTTGACCCATGGGTTGTTCAGGAACATGGTGTTTAATTTACATGTATTTATATAGTTTCCAGAGTTTTGCTTGTTCCCAATTTCTAGTTTTAATTTGTTGCTGTCTGAAATGATACTTGAAATGATTTGAATTTTTAAAAATTTGTTGAGAATTGATTTGTGACCTTATATGTGGTCTATCCTGGATAGTGTTTTATGTGCTGATGAGAGGAATGTATATTCTGTAGTTGTTGGTTGAAATGTTCTGTAGATATCTGCCAGGACCAGTTTAAACTTAGTTTAAATCCTGCGTTTCTCTGTTGATTTATTGCCTAAATGATCTGTCCCATGCTGAGAGAGGGGTGTTCAGGTCCCAGCTATTATTGTATTGGGATCTATTTCTTTTTTTAGGTCTAATAGTGTTTTCTTTATATATCTGGGTGTTCCTGATTTGGGTCCATATATATTTATGATTATTATGTCTTTTTGTTAGATAGATCCCTTTCTCATTATATAATTGTTTTACTCCATTTTGTGTTGCTATGACAGAAATACCCGAGACTGGGTAATTTATAAAGGAAAGAGGTTTATTTGGCTTATGATTCTTGGACAGCTGCATCTGGCATGGGTCTCAGGCTGCTTCTACTCCTGGTGGAAAAATAGCAGGCAGCTGGTGGGTACAAGCAGATCACATGGTGAGAGGAAGCGAGAGAGAGAAAGCAAGAGAGAGAGAGAAGGTGCCAGGGTCTTTTTAAGCAATGAGCTCTCACGGGAACTAATAGAGCGAGAACTCACTCATTAATACCCCCTCCTCCAGAGAGAGCATTAATCCATTCATGAGGGATCTACTCCCATGACTCAGTTTCCAACACTGCCACATTGGAGATTGAATTTCCACATGAGTTTTGGAGGGGACAACACATCCAAACTCCATCAAATGGCCTTCTTTGTCTCTTTTTATGGTTTATGGCTTAAGGTTTATTCATCTAGTATAAGAATAGCTACACCTGCTTATTTTTGACTGCCATTATCATGGTATATCTTTTTGTATACCTTCACAATTGGTCTGTGTGTGACATTACAGGTGAGACGAGTCTCTTGATAGCATATAGTTCAGTCTAGCTTTTAATTCCAATCAGTCAGTCTGTGTCTTTTGAGTGGGGCATTTAATGCATTTACATTTAGGGTTATTGAAAGGAATTGACTTACTCCTAGCATTTTATCAATTTTTGTTTGGATGTTTTAAATACCCTTTCTTCCTTTCTTCTTTTATTGTTTATCTTCCTTGTTTTTTGTTTTTTCCTTTCTTTTATTTTTTCTCTTTCTTGTTTTTTACTTTTTTGAGGTTAAATTCCTGTCTCTTTCTCATTCGCATTTTTGTTCTACCAGTGAGTTTTGTTCTTTCCCATTTATTCATGGTAGTGATTATTGTTTTTCAGATTCCAGATGCAGTACTTCCTTAAGGATTTCTTGTAGGGCTGGTTATGTGGTGGTGAACTGCCATAGTTTTTATTTGTCTAGTATGGGATACATACTATTTCTCCCTCATTTCTGAAGGATAGTCTTGGGTATAGTATTCTTGGTTTGCAATTTTTTTCTTTTAGTATTTTGAATATATCATCCTATTCTCTTATTGCGTTTAGGTTTTCTGTTGAAAAGTCTGCTGTTAGTCTGATAGAGACTCCCTTATAGGTGACTTGATGCTTTTCTCTTGCTGTTTTTAGGATTCTCTCTTTGTCTTTGAGCTTTGCCAATTTGACTATAATGTGTCTCAGAGAGGACCTTTTTGGATTGGATCTATTTGGTGATCTTTGAGCCTCCTGGATTTGAGGGTTCATGTCTCTCCCTGTACCTGGGAAGTTTTCTGCTATTATTTCACTGAATAGGTTTTCAATGCCTTTTTCTTTCTCCTCCCCTCTGGAACACCAATGATTCAGATGTTTATGCACTTCAGGTTGTCTGCTAGCTCTCTTAGATTTTCTCCATTTTTTAAAATTCTTTTTTCTTTTTTTTTGCTCACTTGGGTTATTTTGAGAAGACCATCTTCAAGATCAGAAATGCTTTCTTCTGCTTGCTCTAACCTGCTGCTTAAGTTCTTGGTTGTGATTTTTATTTCACTGAATGAATCCTTCAGCTGTAGGAGTTCTACTACATTCTTGTTTAAGGTATTAATCTCTTTGTAAATTTCCTTCTCAGATCCTGGATACTTTTTCTCATTTTGTTGTGTCATCTGAGTCTTCCTGCATCTCACTGAGTTTCTTTAAGTTTCTTATCTGGAATTCCTTTTCAGTCATTTTAAGGGTTTCCTGCTATGTAGGGTTTGGTACTTGAGAATTATTATATTCCTTTGGTGGTGTCATATTTTCTTCTTTTTTTCCTATTTCTAGTATCTCTACATTGTTATCTAGTCATCTGGTAGAGTGGTTGCTTTTTCTACTCCTCTGGAGTGGGCTTTGAGGAGAGAGCCTTCCTCTCATAGATTTATATTTATATAGATAATTTTATATTGGCCATTGAGTGGAGTGTTTTAGTATTGGTTCCAGGTTGATGCAGTAGTGTAGTCTCCATGTGGGTACTTCTGCTGATTCAGTGTTGGAATTGCATGTGAGTGCCTCTGGGGCCTAGTCGCTGGAGCACTTAGTGATTCCTTGCTGATGTTGTTGACACTATGTTGGTTTGTCCAGGATGTGAGCAAGCTCTTGAGTTCTGGGAGAAGCATCTGGGTGCCTTGTCACTCTTTGGCTGTGGTGAGTGACCTTGGGTGGGCCTGTTGGCACCCTGGCTAGCTTCCTATGACCCTGATGGGTGCACAGGTGTATACTGGTGCTCCTCAGTTTAAATTGGTGACCTTGGCAGGTTTTCTCTTTCCTCTTTCCTACAGGTAGAGGCTCCTTCTGGGACCTTTCTTCCCCCAATTTGGGGATGGGCAGTGGTGATTGGGAATTTTCTTTCTTACTCTCTCTGTTTATCTTGGGGTGTTCTGCATGTGTCTTTCCCCAGTTTAAGGCAGTCCTGTGTACTTCATACATAACTCCCACCTCCAGGTGTGCTACCTCATATGGCAGAATAATTTCTCCTGTGGGTTGGGCCATTGTGTCATGGGTCTGCACTCACTAACCTCTTTCCCTAGGCTCCATTGGTGACTCTCCTTCTGTCTATGCCAACAAGTGGTCAGCAGGTCACCTATAAGGCAGCAGTGGCTGCTGGTGTGGCAGCAAGCCACCTTTGTGGCTTCAGTTGCCATGGCGGTGACCATCATGGCCCACTTGCACAGCACCAATGTCTGTGGCAATTGGTGGGCACACTGGTGCTCTTGATTGGGTAGCAGGTGGGTGGGTGGGGCTGCTTGCTTGGGTCCATTGAGGTCACCATGTCTGCCATCAGTAAGGTGGCTTGTGCACTTCCTTAACTTCTCTCTGCCTCTGTTTTCTCATCTCTAAAATTGAGATAATAACAGAACCTTCCTCATAGGTAGCTGTGAGGTTTATATGGAATAATACATGCGAACTTCTTATGTGGCATATAGTGAGGGCTCAATAAATGTAAGCCTTTATTATGATTATTGTTTTTATTGTGGTAGCTGGTATTGTTATTAATCACTAGGTTATTCTGCTGATCCCTCAAACATTGGGTTCCCAACTCCTATACTCTTATCCCTATCACTATGCTGAATGTGCCACTGTTTCAGCTTCTGTTCCTCCTATCATTATCAATTAACGGACATTTTTTTGCTTTTTTTTAACACTTCTCAAATAACAGGATTCAATTAGTTTAGCCTATCACCACCTTTGTAAGGCAGAGTTCTTATATCAGACTATTTCATAGTATATTAACAATTGACTAACCTTGGGTCAGGTGCTCAGCAATCACCCAGGCAGCTGGGATAGTTTGAGTGTAGAAAATCCTTCAGAAGGGGAATGCAGGCATGGCATGTGTTCTGATTCTTCCTAAAAGAGGGTGGCATAGTTTGAACCTACCACCTTGCTTGACCAGCATAAGGAGTACAGGGAAAAAAACCGCCAAATTGTAGTGCCTTGATTAATAACAAATATGATTCTTAAGTGAGCCAATATATGTTGTTTGTTTAGGTAACAGTATTGTTAATGAACTTGGGCATCAGAGAAAAAGAAACTTGAGAATAACACAACAGACCAAGCAATAGTCACTCAGGGCAAAACCGGTATTTGCGATATATGAGTAGAGTCTGTCCAAGTTTCTGACAAACAGCAGTTACCAAAGAAAGGGACAGAATGTGGAGTCAGCCTTTTAGAATTCTATTGACTCTAACCTCCTGTGAATTATAGGGAGTAAAGCTTCTGCCTGGAGAGATTTCATCCCTTGACAGTTTGACCTCGTGTTCTCTTAGGATCATTCTGTGCTGAGCATTGCCACTCCACCATTTCTATTAATTCGTTTAGACTAAAGGTAGAGAAGGAAACAGTAACACAGAGAATAGCCTGTTTTTATTTTTTTCCTTAATTGAATCAATTTTATGACAGGGAGGGATGAGTGTTTTTCTTGTCTCATCCAAAGCTAAGTCCTAAAGCTTCGACTGGAAAAATTGTGGCAGCTGCTAGTTATTATTGCATCCTTTAGGGATAAGGTTCTGATGTGCTTGGCATCTGCCTGAGTAGTGACTGTTAGAAGCTTATTCTTATGCTTCTAGTTTCAGAACAAGTTATGACTGTAATGGAAAACTTATTGGTTTGGGAACTAGGCAATTCAAGTCCTGGTTCAGTCACTACTAGCTTTGCGTTCTTGGAGAAGTAACCTTAATTCACCAGCCCCGGTATCTTCATCTGCACAGTACGGGGGTTGATAAGATGATTTTCAGCCTTCTCACAGTTCTAGCACTGCACGATTTAAACTTACAGACTCCTCTTTTTTTTAATGTTGGTCCGCTCAACATTTTACTTCCAGATTATGTCTGTGATTTACTTCCTGATTTTATGCCTTTGTCTTTTGCACCTTATATACTGTTTGCTCATCTGTCCATCATCCATCCATCCATCCATCCATCCATTCATCCATCCATCCATCCATCCGTCTATTGATTCTCTAATTACACATTTATTGAGCATATACTATCTTCCTGGTAACCATGATACAAAATTTACTGAAATGATCTCTGCTCTCAAGATTCTAAAAGTCAAGTATGGAATACAAGTGTGTCCCCGCCTGCCTTTCCAGCCTGATCTCATACCACCCTCTCCTTCTCTATTGGATTTTTTAAGTCCTTGCCATGCTTTCTCTTCCCTCAGATTCTTGCAAATTCTTTATCCCTTTCACTTTCCTGTCCCCAAACTCTCACCCCTGAAAATACATACTGATCTTTAGGTCTCAGTTGAAAGTTTTCCCTCCTTTGGGAAACAAACTCCCTAGAATAGGCTGTTATGCATTCTCATTATACCCTATGCTTCTTATAGCCTGATATTCACTGATACTGTAGTAATAACTTGATTAAATTATTGTATATGTCCATAATATGTCCACAAAGAAAATTTTACTCATGGACAATATGAATGTACAAGTATCTCCAAGGATGCTGCAAAATCCTCATTTTTCCTTCCCCATCTATCTGTTCATGAACAGTTCACCTCTGATGAGCATAAGCAGTATCCCCTTTATGGTCTTACTACCTCTTTCATTTTCTTAAGTTAATTGATTTAAAAATATTGATGTAATATTGTAAATATTTATGGGGGATATGTGATTTTTTGATACATGAATACAATGTATAATGATCATGTCAGGGTAATTTGGATATCCATAACCTCAAACATCGATTATTTCTTTGTGTGGGACATTCCAAATCTTCTCTTGTAGCTATTTTGAAATATACAAAAAATTACTGCTAACTATAATCATTCTACGGTGCTATTCAACATTAGAACTTATTTCTTTTATCTAACTGTATTTTTTTGTACACATTAGCCTCCCTCATTCCGCTGCTTCTCAGCCTCTGCTAACCACTATTCTATGCTCTACTCCTATGAGATCAACTTTCTTAGCTTCAACATATGAGTGAGAACATGGGATATTTATCTCTCTGTGCCTGGCTTATTTCACTTTACATAATGTCCTCAGGCTTATCCATATTTCTACAAATGACAAGATTTCATTCTTTTTTGAAGGCTGAATAATATTTCATTGTGTATCTATACCACATTTTCTTTATGATTTCATACATTGATGGACACTTAGGTTGATTCCGTATCTGGGCTATTGTTAATAGTGCTGCAATAAACATGGGAGTGCAGATATCCCTTTGACACACTGATTTCGTTTCTTTTGGATATATACCCAGTAATGAGATTGCTGGATCATATGGTATTTCTATTTTTAGTTTCTTGAGGAACCACTATGTTGTTTTCCATAATGGCTGTACTAATTTACAATTCCCACTAACAATATATAAGAATTTTGGATTATTTGTTTTTTTTTTTTTTGCTGAGTTCCCTATATATTCTGATTATTAATTTCTTGTCAGATGGATAGTCTGCAAATATTTTCTCTCATTCTGTAGGTTGTATCTTCACTCTGTTGATTGTTTCTTTCACTGTGCAGAAGCTTTTTATTTTGATACAATCCCATTTGTCTGTGTTTACTTTTATTTCTTGTACTCTTGAGATCTTACCCAAAATCTTTGCCGAGACCAATGTCCTGAAATGTTTTCCCAGTGTTTTCTTCTAGGAGTTTCATAGTTTCAAGTCTTACATTTAAGTATTTAATCCATTTTGAGTTGAATTTTTTTGTATATGGTGAAAGATAGGGGTCTAGTTTTGTTCTCTTTCTTTTATTCCTCATTTGTTCTGTAGACTGTAGCATCTCCTTCAGTGATTCCACTTACTGTACTCCCAAAGAGCTAGTATTATTTTTTTCAGGTCTATACATTTTTTATTTATTAAAACATTTTATTTTATTTTATTTTGTCAATATACAATGTGGTTGATTATTGTGGCCAATTACCGAAACCTCCTTCCTACCTTCTTCTCACCCCTCCCTCCCAACAATGTCCTTTCTGTATGCTTGTCGTATCAATTTCAAGGAATTGTAATTGTTATGTCTCTCCCCCCCACCCCCGGTTTTTTTGTTTCTTTCTTTATTTATTTTTAGCTCCCACAAATAAGTGAGAACATGTGATATTTCTCTTTCTGTGCCTGACTTGTTTCACTTAATATAATTCTATACATTTTTGAAGGTTAGTTTAGACCCTTCAGGTACTTCAGAGTGAAAAATCTATAAGACAAACACACCTTTCTCTGCCTAATCTATTACAGCATAACTTCAGTGTGTTGTTGTGATAATAGACAAGCCGTTTCTTTGTTTGTATTTATCAAATCCTCCTCCCAGGAAGGGATTTGGAGGTGAAGGTAGGGAAATTTGTGCTATTTTGCTTGGTTAGTGTCCTTTTATTCTGCTAGATGATAGCTTTTATTTTACCCATCTGTCATATTCACTGCTGCATCTCTGTACTGGGCACATAATACATACTTAATAAATATTTGTTGAACAAATGAGTAAATGAACAAAAGATGAGAAAGACCAACAAATGTTATCATATGATATTAGGCATTCTGTAGTATAGATATATTAGATCCCTTTTTTGGATATGTTATATCAAAGAAGATAATGTAAGGTTCTCAAGTGTGGTCCCTGGACCAGCAACATCAGTGTCATATGGGAATTTACTAAAAAAGTCAATTTCTACCTATACTACTACACCCTACTCTTGTGGTATGGCCCAGTAATTTGTTTTTTAACAAGTGCTTAGGATGATTTTGGTGCATGATAAAATTTGACAACTACTGCTTATCAGGGATAAAAAGTGGAATGTGACTTGACCTTTAACTTTGTGAAGCTTACATGTAGGAAGATAAAACATTATATAACATTGGGGCCATAAGAATCACAATATAAATGCAAAGTACAAAGGCAATAAAGGGAAGGAAGGGAGAAAAATGACTTTTGGTGAAAGAGGCTTCAGGGAGAAAGAACATTTGAGCTGGAACTGCTGAGTCATGGTCCATAAAATATTCTAGATGAAAAAGAAAAACAAAACAAACAAATAAAATCCCTGTAAACTCAGAGCAAAACAAAGAAAATTCCACAATTATTGGAGACATAAAAAGGCAATTTGTGGTAGTTAAGACTGCAGGCTATGGAGTTAGACATACCTGGTTCCTATCCTGGCTCAATCAGTTATGAACTATGCAAACTGGACAAACTTCTTAACCTCTTTTCCTGAGTTTCTTCCTTTGTAAAGTGGGTAAAATAATAGTATCTATTTCATAGAATTATTGGGGATAGTGAATAAGATAATGTACATAAAGTGCTTAACTTGCTATGGTAAAGGCTTGATAATTGGAACTTATTAACACAAAAATAGACAATTGAAGTTGAAAAGTTGAGTGAGAGGACTTTATCTATGCAGTTAAAAAGAATTTACATCTTCTATATCCTACATGTAATTTTATTTATTTATAATTTAACTTATTTGTAATTTTATTTATTTATAATCTTAAATATTTATTTTTAGGGCATTTTAAAAAACTTTGAAATCATCTCAAACTTGAAAGTTCAGTACAATTTTTTAAATTATTATTTCTTGAATAATTTGAGAGTATGTGGACAACCTATTCCATCTCCTCTTAATACATTACTGTATATTTCTTGGGAATGAGGACATTGTCTTACATGACCATAATATTACCATCAAAATCCAGAAGTTAACAAATGTCCCAATAAGATGTGCTGCTGTATAGCAACGAATTTAGTTCAGAATCACATGTCTTTATTTGTCACATGCTTTAGTTTCATTAATTCTAGGACAGGTCCTTAGCCTTTGCTTGTTTTTTTTTTTTTTTTTTTTTTTTTTTGTGATTTTGACATATCTGAAGATAGGAATATCATAGAAGTGAGGCTGTGTTCTTTTCATTGTATCCTATCAGGTGGCACATGATTAGATTTCTTCCATTTACTGATGTTGTTAGCTTTGAGCATTTGATTGAAGTTGTGTCTTCTAAGCTTCTCCTCTGTGAAGTTACTCTTTTCCTTTTTTGTATGTTAACAAACATATACATTTACATATATATTAATATCTGTAGAGCTAGGGCTAGGTTTAGCTCACAGACCCCTCAAGCCCATTGTCCAGACTGGGTCACAAACCCTTCCCATGCAGGTCTACGAGCTAGGTAACAGCAAAAAGGTCCTTGGAGGTGTAGGTGAAGAAAGAATAGTCTTTATTCAGCACACACACATCTAAGAGCTAGGCTCCAAAGAGAAACTCAGAAACTCAACTGCTACTGGCAAAGTCCAAAGAAAAACTGAGCAGCTGCCAGCAAAGTAAATATGCTCTACTTTTAGACATGAGCTCTCTGCCGGCCAGCCGCTGCTTCACAAACTCAAGAACACACAGTAGCAACAAACTAAAAAGATACAATGGCATGCATGCACACTAATTCCACCCCCACACAATGTGTTTATAAAGAGTATGCCACCCTGCCTCCAACTGGACCTGAGGCTAGGGGGCCTGAGTAAACTATTCTATTTTCCTCACAATATCTGTATCTATCTATACTGAAAACCATATGCTCACGCTGATAACCTCCAGCTATAGTCTAACACCACATAGTACATGGTAGTTTTCTCCATTTCTATATTTTAACTCTCTTTTCTGATAGACTCCCCAAATCCTTATTTTATTTACTTATTTGATCAATCTTCCTGTATTTAATTAATTTTCCATTGCCACTGCTGCTCTAGTATAGATACCCTCCTTAAAAAACTCAGGCATTCACAACCCTCGTGTGGCACCCATCTGCAAAGAAGAACTTCTTACCATATGAATTAGTATGTTTCTGTTGCTTATAACAGAATACTCGAAACTCTGGGTAATTTATAAAGAAATGATATTTATTGCCTCGTTTCAGAGGCTGGGAAGTCCAAAGTCCAGGGAACATATCTGATGATGGCCTTGTTCTTCATGGTAGCACTGCAGTGATGCAGGGTATTATCACATGGTGAATGGCTGAGCAAGAAAGAGCTAATCTGCTCACTCAATTTCCATATAAAGCCATCAGAACCTTTCTAACATATCTGATGATGGCCTTGTTCTTCATGGTAGCACTGCAGTGATGCAGGGTATTATCACGTGGTGAATGGCTGAGCAAGAAAGAGCTAATCTGCTCACTCAATTTCCATATAAAGCCATCAGAACCTTTCTCATTAGTACCTATTAAACCATCAGCTTTTTATTCCACAAATGGATGAATCCATTCACTAGGGCATAGTCCTCCAATCTAATAACCTCTTAAAGTCCCCACCCTTCAATTACCATAATAGGGTTTCCTACCCTCAACACTGTTACAGTGGGGATTAATACATGAATCTTTGGAGGACCAAATTTAACCCACAGCACACTCATTAGCTGTGATGAAGCACTCCAGACCTTTCCCACTGCATGGACACCTCCTCAACTGCTCAGACTTTGACTCCATGCTCAAATACTACCTAACCTGTTTGGTCCTCCTTAATCTGTTTTGGTTCCAACAGCCTACACTAGGCTACCTCTCCTTGAGGACTCCTTTCTCACTCAGGCTCTGTAACTCTTCTCTGGGCCACCTAGATGCACATGTGGATGCCCTCTCATCTTGACTGGGCTCTGTCACTTTGCTTTGGGCCACTACAGCTCTTTTTTCTTAACTTCCTCTACCACCAGAATAGACCTTCTTCTACTTCACCTAATAGCTTTGGGACTGAGTTGTTCAGGAAGGGAATGGAAAAGTAGGAAAGGAATGAGAAGAGAAAGAAGAAAATAGGAGATGATCATAAATGTATTTTTTGATAAAGAAAGAGCAAACATTACTATTTTCCAGAGATTCTCAGTGGAACTATCAGCATGGAGTTTTCCTTGTCTGGAAATAGGCAAAATGGCCTTCTGGTTTGACTGTGGGATCTGGTGTGGTTTTCCAACTCTTTCAAGTTTATTGTACAGCATTAGGCAGTCTAAGAAACAACAACAAAGTTTCCAGTCATACCTGAGGACGGCAATGAATTGGATAGTTCTTGCATCATAAAACCCATCATCTACAGGCTGGCTTTCCACTTTAACTTCAGAACAAAAGGCAGTATACTTTATTTAGCCAATATAAAAGTAAGTTCATGATAGCTTAAAAATATAGGGTAGTGTTTTTTCTAGCTTGTACTCTTGTACATGGGCATAAAATTTTCTCTTTAGCAAACCCTTTCGATATTTAGGAGGCTGGAGAGGAAAGGAGGTGATGTGTTTAATGGCTCCAGACTTTATTTTTCTACAATTTTATTTAAACAGTATATTTTAATAAGATTACCTAGTACAGTAAATCATAAGCTTAATATAGCATAATGGGTATGATTATACCTGTACTATAATTATATATATATAATTAACTTTATATAATTAATATAATTTATATACTATAATACATTATAGTATAATTATGTTATTTATGTCCAATAATATCATTATATATAATGGAAATTATACATTATAATAAAATTTTATTATACATTGTATAGGAGTATATTTTTAATAGGTTCTAAAATCTAAATTGATTTTTCAGATAACCGGAACACTGGTGTTTACAAACAATATTCTTTTTGAGATTAGTCATCACCTGCCACTTTTTGAACTAATTCCAAGTGAAATAATTACAGACTGTTGTTTAAATCAATTCTTTTGGAGCAGTAGAATGTGACATTTGACGGGTGGAATGTAATACTTTTCTCAAGAGGTAGTTGACATTAGGTGTTTCAACCTGCCAAAGAGACATTCTTCACCTCATGGTACATATAAGAAGGGACTAAGCTTTTGTTGTTTATTAATAGAGGTCTATAGTCTTATCTTGTGATTCAAAACTGTATGCCCAAAAGAAGAAAAAAAGAAAGTGAAGCAAAATGGAAATCAAAACAAAACAGTTTTGCCATTTTGGCAAGTAGTAATAAGAGTCTCTCTATACCAGATTTGAGTAGATGAGAGTGCACTTTTTTTTGCATGTCAGAGACATATTTCATTTTCCTTCTTAACACATGTCTCTATGGGTAATATCTCCCTGTAGATTAAAAGCTATTCTGACCTCATTTGAGTTGACTAATTGGATTAATTATAAAATTGCATAAAATCACCATTAAACAGATTATTAAGTAAATCTATACTTATGTGCCTGATGGTAAAGTCCACCCAAAGTCCGGTTTCTTATTTCACATTTATTTTACTTTTTTTTCTCTTATGCTTCTTATTTTCTGTTAAGTTAGTTCTGATTCCTTAAGAAAATATTGTTTCAATATTATTGCATAACTAATATTTATTGAATACTTTGTGTTTATGGCATGTATAAAGAAAATCTGAGAAGCTAATAAAATCATCTGTAGCAACCTCTATTTAACATTTAATTGTCTCCAAGCTTAACTATACTGACAGTTTACAGCTACCTCTATACAGAAGCAAACTTGCCTCCCCTTGGCATTCATCAGCTAGGAAAATGTGGTCCCTGGAGTCTAAACTCTCATTCTGTTTGAGATTTTGCTGATGAAGAGAGAAATGAAATATCTTCAGCTAAACACTGTGCAGTTGAAATTAGTTAAAATATTCTTGGTAACAGGACTTGGAAAGTTTTTGAAAGAGTTCCCTAGGCTTGATTTTCCTTCCATCTGGTGATCTGAAGAATTTCCTAAATAATGTTCTAGGCATACATTTGAAAATAAAATATGCTTGCTTTGGCATTGATATCATTCAATTAACCCCTAATATTCCATTATGCATGTTATTGCATCATGTTAAGCAAAGAGTGTAGGCTTTAGTGTTAAATGTGGATTCCAATACCAGTTTTGCCACCATACAGTCTGGTGGCCTTGAGCAAGTCTTAGTTTCTCCACCTCTAAAACAGGTGTAATAATATATGACTCATAAGATGATTGAAAGGATTAAGTGAAATAAATGACGTTTCAAAGTATGACTGCCTAATATGTGGTGGGTAAATGGCAAATGCTAATTTCTTTCCTCTCTTTCTCCTTCATTGGCAATATTAATATTTAATCACAGATTGGTAGGTATTTGGAATTTGAGGAGGTGGGTGGGGGGACAGGAGGGAAAATGGAATTTAAAACTAGGCTCATACGAGATTACATATATATATTACCAAGATTTGTGGAGTTTACATGGTAAATCTTCATGAGGAAAAAAGGATTTATAACTTCCCTGTGTCTTGTAAATTGGTGTAAAATTGAAAGTTAATTACCTTACACATATAGAATAATTACCTTATAGGTCCCTTATACATATACATATATGAATAAGAATACATATAGCATAACACCTGGTAGTGGTTTGGGAGTATAAGTGCTGATAAAAGGTAGCTGATTTGCATTATCAATATCTTGAGTTTAGTGCCTGCTTTTTGAGCAACATGGAGTATCACACTTATTCATCAAAGAGAGATTTTGAATTATCATTTGTTTCTGAGGTTGTATCTTTTTTTCCTTTTTGTCTTTTTTCGTGACCGGCCACAGGATCGCAACCCTCGGTGTTGCTCCCGCCCCTCGCTCAGCCAGTGAGCGGCCGGTCTGTATGTGGGATCCGAACCCTCGGCAGGAGCGCCACCGCGCTTCCCAAGCGGCGCACTGTAGCAGTGCGCCACCAGGCCGGCCCCACTGAGGTTGTATTTTTAAAGACCTTATTTGAGGCACAAAAAATACTGTGTGTTGCTTCATACATATCTTTTTATATTCCATTCCAACATCTACTTTTTTTTTACTTGTAAATAACAGTGTTTTGCCTCCTTCGCAAGTATTAGTTCTGCATTATTGCTCCAAGTGTCTGTGCTTCTGACTCGTCTGGAAGAAATGACTCCTAGATGGTATATTCTGTGTTCAGGCATCCAATATTTAATGAGAACTCCTGTGAACACAGTATTGTTCAAAGATGATACATTAATCAAAGAATAATAGCTATCATTTATTATGTTCTATATGAGTATGACTTTTTGACTGTGTGAAATACTTATATATGAAAATTTCATAGGTAAGAAACAGAGGCTTAGAGAAATTAAATAACTTGCCAAAGATTGCATGTTTAGTTAGTAGCAAAGCCAAGGCCTGTCTGACTTCAAAGCTTGTGCTTTAACTTCTGGATCATTAAATTACCTCACTTATGCCCCACTGATCTTCTACCTCTTCCATCACGTTGTGCACTTTATACTTTGTTCCTCTTTCAGTCTCTTTCCTCTAGACATTTCTTAATGTCACTGGAGATCTCTCGAGTCCATACTTATCCCTAACACCTCATAGTCACCTTACCATTTTTAAAAATGGTATATTTCAGTATACTTGCAAACTTACAGAAAAGTTACAAGAATAGTACAAGGAACTCTTGTATATTCACTCACTCAGATTCATTACTTGTTTACATTTTGTCTTATTTACTTCATTATTTTCTATATACACATTTCTCTTTCTCTCTCTATGAGTATCTATATCTACACACGCATTTACATATTTACATATACATATTATTAATGAACCATTTGAGAACGGGTTGGGATATCAGGCCCCTTTATCATTAAATACTTCAATATGTATTTCCTAAAAACAAGAATATTCTCTTACAAAAAAAAAAAAAAAAAAACCCCAAAATACCCCCCCAAAATAATGTACTAACAGTAACCACCTCCACAGGGGTTTCTGGTTGGCAGAGAATAGAGGTGATTGTAGTTATCTCCATAATACTATCCTTGGCAACATGAAGGCTGGGATGGGGGAAGCAAAAAGAGATTTTCCCCAGTCACTTTTATTCTAGCCTGTAATATAATAGATGAAAAAGTATGTAAACATGTAACACATTCTGCATTCTGGTTACTTTTTTGTTTTACTGTAGTTAAGTAGATAATTACAGAGCAATTTGTGACTCATGTAAGAAAAGAGTTTCATGATTTACGAGTCATATTAACTTAAATCATGTAAAAAGAGATCCATTTTTTCATTGCTCATCATGGGCACAGTTTGCCCAATTAATTTTTGTATTTAAAAAAATCTAATCTCCCCTCAAATGAAAAAGTTTCACCATTTCTGAGGATATTCAAAATGTGTTCCTCAAATGCTTGAAGGTATAACTTAAAAGAGGAGCTCTAAGGGTCTTTTGGGGAAATGGCAGCATCACTGAAGTAAGAATGTCATGTCAGATGGTCTTTGCTTGGAAGAAGCTGAACTATTTTGTGTATATTAGTTTTTAAGGGTATACATAAAAGACAGTCCTATTTATTATGGGTTTTCTTGAACATGTTTATAATTTAAGACCTAACTGTGCCAGAATCATCATTACAAAAGCCAGGACTTGTTTTTAAGGAGTGTAGGTTGAAACAAGAGAGATTGGATGGAATAGGGACTGTCTCAGACATCACCTAAAAGTTGATTTTTTTCTGTTTTAATGTGTCCTGAAGACAGTGAGCTGAAATATAGTTCCTTTCAGTTGAATGTCTGGCTAATTAAATCTGAATCAATTTTAGTTAATACTGTAATATTTACTAAGTAGTTATTATTATTCTTTTCAATCAATAAGCCGAGTTTTTCTCTTGCCAACTTGCTTCTCTTACTGGGGTCCCTCACCCTATTCCCCCCAGCACCTCCTCACTCTGAAGAAGAG